>NC_142659.1:30822200-31123600 GCF_026168435.1 Sesamum indicum | reverse complement strand
GGCGATTTTATCCGGATGCACTATACATGCAAATAACCTTTGCCTAATCTTTTTATTGTGGGTATATCTATCATACTATAAAATGGCAAGTGGTTATATGTATTATATTTCTTGCAATCTCATAAATATTAGGCTGATAGTTTTCAAAACACAACCGGAATGGAACATATGAAAGTGGTGGTATCCTCATCATTGTCTGATTAAAACAGCATAAGCACTTGTTTGTTAATTAGTTGGTCCATAATAGAAAGATGAATCACCAAAAAGCATACTTTACTATTCTCATCTTTACTTATGTGCCATGCAACTTTCTATAAATATATTGTCTCCAGTTGCTACCTTTTTCCTCTTTTAACTACTTGTCCTTTTTTTTTTTTTTTTTTAGTTAGAACCACCCCCATTAGGATGATAATTATTTAATTATTTAAAGTAAACGAGGCCTTGGGACTGTAATAATATTGATTATTATTGTTATATTTGCTCTTAGCCTAGATGGGCTTATTGACATGGGCCTGGATCCGTTGGCATTTCAGATCAATATCCAAAACAAAACATTAACTCAGAATTGAGCTTACATATGGTTAATGTAATTCACTCCTCTTATATAATTTTAATTTTTTTTAATATTTTGTAAAAAGAGAATTTCCAAAATTTCCTATGTGGACTTTTGTCAAAAAAGAAGAAAAAACACTTAATCCTAAGGTGTTTTGGGAATAAATGCAATTTTGGTACCATACTATAGGCCACTTTGCGATTTAGGTACTATACTTCTTAAAATGAACGCAGTAACGCCATCAAAAATAAGTTTGGAGTCCCAAAAAACCTATAAATAATGAAGCAATGAAGCAGATGGGGATCATCAGAAATTATCTCCTACTCTTCAAAGCATAATAGATTGTGTCTTTCAAATCTTTGTAGTTTTAAACTTTCAGTTTATGGGGGTTTCCTCAACAAGTCAAGTCCTCTTTCATACAAGAGGCTAAATAGTTGTCTCCTCCAATGGGGAAAATAACATCTATGTAATATTTTATATATTTTTCAATAAAATTTAGGTTTCTATTTAATTTATTATCCAAAATTTTATTAAGTCCCTATATTGGAGTATTCTCTATACCCTAAGAAAAATGAAATAGGGTTGTGTTGTTTGTTGCTGAATGAGCCAAGTGCCTACGAACACTGTTGCGATAGTGTGGTTGGTGAAAGTTCGTAAAATCGAGAATTTAGAATACCGGGGGTAAGATGGTCGAGAAAATATACGAATTTACGAGGGCTTATTTTTATTTCGGAAGCATGTTTGGCTTGATGGATTGAATAGTAACTAGAATTGTTCTGTTGAAAGAAAAAAATATCAAGGACTAAACTGATAGTGTTTAAAAGTTTAGGGACCAAAATAAAAATAAAGTACCAAACATTGCAAGTCTATGTAAAGTGTGGTATCAAAATTGTCTATTTTGTAAACAATGGTACTTGACTTGCAATACCCCCTATACTGCGGTGCCAAAATTGTAATTTTCTCAGTGTTATTTTTATCTTATGATGTATTAATTTCATGTGCTTACAAGATCTTATAAAAAAAGTTAGGACAATTAACTTTTTTTAAAAAAAGCTTATAAGATTCAAAATATTTTATTTTTAGATATTATAAGTTCTTTTAAAAAATATTAGCCAAACACTTTATTAGAACTTATAAGCTTTCTAACATCTTATAAGCTGTTTTTAAGAGCTTATAAATTTAGCCAAACACCCTCGTACCAGATCTACATATCACAACCAAAAAAATAAGAAAAAAAGAAAGGGAGAGAAGTGCACACTTTTTGCATATTCATATTTTTAAAATATATGAATATTGGATTTATTTATTTTTTAATCGTACTTCACGAATTTGTTTCAACTATTAATAGAAAAAATAGGAAAAAGAAAATGCAAATAATAGATAAAAGAAAATATAAAAAATAAAAACTGAATAATAATAGAATACATAGAGACTTGTCTATTAAGGAAAGCAGTTGATGGTAACCCCAACCAATTAACTCCTCATCAACTAAAAAAATATAAATACAGATTAAATCAAAGTCAAATCTTTAATTATATAGTGTTTGTAATAAATGCATCCCAAATTATAATGTAAACAATACTCGACGTGGGATTGAAGTTGAACATATTTTTATTATTATAAATTTATAAATTAAATGAATTAAGAGTTAATTGCACTCCCCTCCATTGAGATTTGATGTAATTACACATAAATATCATGTGATTTGAAAAATTATATTTAATAATCTTTAAGTTTATTTCTGTCTAATAAATAAGGTTCTCCATTTGTAAAAAATTACCAAATTTGCTGATGTTAATAAAAAAATCAGCAAAAAATTTATATTATCCCACGATTGATTTATTATTGTCTTATTGCACGTCAAATAAAATTTTTTATGATCAAATTACTTATATACACGTTAATGCATGCGAAAATATATATTTTCACCGTTATAAAGATAGTTTGGTTCGAAAAAAAATATTTGACCTGAAATAAGTCACTAATCAGTTAATCGAGAGTAAATATCAATTCTCATTTAGTTTTTTTGTCATTATTAGCAAATTCAGTTAATCCTAATTGATTAATGGGCTTATTTATTAGATAAAAATAAATTTCAAGAATGTTAGATTTAATTATCTAAATCACAAAAAAATTATATGTAATCACATAAACTTAAGAGAAGGATAATATAATTATCTCATAAATTAAATAGGATGCATATCTCATAAAATATTTAATTATAAGCTAGGGGGTGGGGGTGGGGGTGGGGGTGGGGAGGAATTCCCTCCAATTCCAAATTCCAAGGCCCCAATATAAAGTAGCTTATAAATACACCAGATAAAAATACCCATCCAATTAGACATTGACGATCCATGTAGACTGACAAGCGAAGAAAACCCGAGGAACCTATACCTGTACCTATACATACACACGTATATAAACATACTTGAAATCCTCCCCAAATTCAGAGCCCTAGGGGTCCAAACTCTCTTGTCCAGCACATTTTATTTCTGATTTCTTGCTTTCCTTTTTCTTTTTTTTTTTTTGGTTGAAGTTTGTGGAAATAGGGCAGCAGATGAGAATTAAATTCCTGGGGTATATCAACGAAGGAAATTGTCACCAGATTTGGATCGGGTAGGGTCATGTATAGAACTAATATAATCGGGTTTGGGTTGGCGGTGGGCTCGAGCGCGTTTATTGGGTCGAGCTTCATCATCAAGAAGAAGGGTTTACAGAGAGCGGGGGCGTCCGGTTCTCGCGCCAGTAAGTTTTGATTTATTTTGAACCGCTTTTTTTTTTTTTTTTTGTTTTCCTGTAATTTGAGTTAGTTCTGTTGTTTTGCCTTGTAAATCCGAAGCTTACAAATGTTGTAGTAAGACTTTTTTGGGTACAACGTCTATTTAAGTGATGCAAGGCTGTCATTTTAAGGAATTTTTTTAGTAATAATTTTCGTCTTGTTTTCTCTTTATGAAGTCTAGTGCATAATGACTTGAATGGATTAGGGGGGAAGTTTAAGTTGTAGCTCGAAATGGTTGTGAGCAAGGGAATTTATTGCGGGTATGTGGTTTTGGCCTTGGAAACATAATGAATAACAAATGGTTCAAAAAGGACAAAAATGCGTCTTTAGTGTAATACATTGGTGAATGAATGAGGCATGATTTAGTTGGTATGCCAGTCATCTCTTTATTTGCACCTGCTGGTGTGTATACAGAAGTTGTTGCAAACTGTAAGTTGCCAAGGTGATCTGTGTGCCTTGGCGGTCAGTGAAGTGAATTCTAATTAGCTACTCGAGTATTTTCCCACTGTAATTATGCAGGGAAATGGATAGTAAGACAGAGAATAGTTTTATTGAACCATCCTGCTGAAACTTTTACATACTGATGTTTGAAGCCATTATTTGACATCATTCCTGATGATACTCATTTTGTTAATGAAGGTTCAGGAGGCTATGGATATTTGCTAGAACCTCTTTGGTGGATTGGAATGGTCACAAGTGAGTCTTGCTTTCCTTAGAAAATTTAAGTATGCCGTTTCTATCAGTAGGTCAAACTTGAGTTTTGTTCATATTTTTTCAGTGATTGTTGGGGAGTTTGCAAATTTTGTTGCTTATATGTATGCTCCTGCAGTCCTTGTAACCCCACTTGGAGCATTAAGCATAATTGTCAGGTAATGTGTGTTTATCTGCCTTTAGCCTTAATCCTCTTTCCCCCCTCTATAAAAAAAATCTGGTAAGAAACACCTTTCAGCACGACTTTATTCCATATAACTTTTCCACAGTATCATATATGGGAGAAAAATACTGAACAACCGTTTATTTCATCGACAGTGCTGTTTTAGCTCATTTCTTACTGAAGGAGAAATTGGGGAAGTTAGGAATATTGGGATGCGTCTTGTGTATTGTGGGTTCTACAGTCATTGTGATTCATGCACCTGGTGAACATAGTATCAGCTCAGTAGAAGAGATCTGGGAACTAGCAATACAGCCAGGTGAGCACATGTACTTTGATTGTGGTTGTGTTGATTTTATTCCTTTTTTGTTTTGTTTGTAGATGGCTGAATAGTTTTCTATTTCATTGGTCGCAGCTTTTCTTTTGTACACAGCTTCAGCAGTAGCTGTTGTGTTGGTCCTTGTATTATATTGTGATCCACGCTATGGCCAGACAAACATCCTTGTTTATATTGGGATTTGTTCTATAATTGGATCCTTAACAGTGAGTATATGTTTATTACATCTATGCAAAGCATGTCTTCTGGTTCTTGTCTGCAAGGGAAAAGGATCATTACGGATGTCTGGGTTAGTCAATGAGCTTTTAAAAGGCTTCCCAGATTGTATTTTCATAAAGCGGAAAATAAAATGTGGTATTAACTCTCGAATCACACTCACCTGTATTTGTGAATTTGCTTTTCTTTTCTTAAAACCCATCGCAGTAAATGACTCTCTTTTTCCCTTAAATCCTCCTTCCCAGCGGGGAGAGAGCAAAATTTCAAACATGTTTTGTACTGGGAAGGCCATGTAGGAAATGGTTGTTGCTAATTTAATGATGCTTCTATGTCAATAGATAACGATTTGCTGCTTCGCTGCAGGTTATGAGCATTAAAGCAGTTGGTATTGCTATAAAACTCACTTTGGAGGGCTATAGCCAGGTTGCCCACTTCAAGTCCTGGGTATTTGTCATGGTTGCAGCCACCTGTATAATCACTCAATTAATCTACTTAAACAAGGTTGCTTCCCTTCTCCCTTTGTTAAATTTCACTATCTTTTATCATTGATAGCTACTTATTTTGCTTGCATATAATTTCTCTTCACTTTCTGTTTCTTCTAGGACTTGAAAGTAAATATAAATGATTAAATTGCATGTGTCAATGTCTCTATTTGTATGGATAGGTTGGTTATAACAATCTTAATTTTCAAATTAACCCCTGTGACTGGGTCGTTCGTCTATCCATCAGGACTTTCTGTGCTCATAACCTGATGCCTTGCTGTAGCGACTATATTTTACTCTTTTATGTACCCATAGATTGTATGTGCTTGTAGCACTCAGCCGTGCTATATTGTCCCTCTGTCCTCCATTGAACCTCCTCTTTTCTTTTCATTATGCCCATATAGTATTACATTTCTTAGAATTGCAAGGTACTTCCGAAGTGGCCTTCACTTAAATCTGTGACACGACTGCCGCTATTTCAAAACCTCACCTGAAGTTCCTTGACAATGTGGATTTGGGCCTTCAATTGCTGTGAGGGAGGATATTGATTAGCTGCATCTTGCATACATAATGCATCGCCTGTATCAATTAATTATGTCAGGTGATGCATTAATGTAGTGAAAAACTAAACCAACAATGGTGTGTTGCAAAACTGTCCCCTATTCAAATACCGTATGTTACACACTGATCAATTTTCCTTGGAAGATCACATGCACGGTCAGTGTTATCCACTATATGTTTCACCAGATCTTGGTCTAAATTTCTGGTAGCTACTTTTGTCATTCCGTGGCTGTATTGAGTAAGACTATATGCCAGCAACACAAGACGTCGGCCTTATGTATTTTTGCTCTATCTCTTCCCCATTTCCTTGTGAGGTGCTGGGTCTTCTGGCCCACCATCTGCCATTTAAGATATATATAGAAGTAGGAGACTTTAACTTGGAAAGAGAGTGACTGCTGATTTTCAAGGTATATTGTCAATTTTTGTTTAATGCATGCTGTTGGTTGATGGATGTTGGAAAAACTTTTTTGCCTTCTCATTTCCTGATTGGGTGACTTGTCTCTTCTCGGGAATGCCCGCCATGTCTTCATGTGAAAAACACTCGTTGTGTTTATTATGTAAATGTGATTAACAAGGATTATAATGGTGTCGGTGTCTCCGGTGGAATGTCTGGTAGTACTGCAATTTTCTAATCTAAGTCCACGGATAGATTATTTTCTTTGTTCGTACACACTTCTTCAGCTAAATGGAAAAATAAGTGCATATGCTTATATTGAGTAGTATTATATACACACATATGGTCCAGTATGAATGTTAGAAACATGCACATAAAGACGCAAATCTCTAGAGAAAAGGGAACACACACATGTATACTTACTGCTATCTTTTCCAAGTTCTATTATCCTGTTGTTTAATGCTGAATAAGGGTTTAAGTTTCATGGGTAGTTGTGGCTTTTTTCCAGGCTTTGGACACATTTAATACTGCTATAGTATCTCCAATCTATTATGCCTTGTTCACATCGCTTACCATTCTTGCGAGTGCCATAATGTTCAAGGTATTAAGAAAGTCATATCTTATGGCTGTTTTACATTGTGTTTATTTCCAATTGAAACTCTAATGACTTTCTGCTACTCCAGGATTGGTCTGGTCAGAGCGCTAGTAGCATTGTTTCAGTACTCTGTGGTTTTATTACTGTGCTTTCAGGAACCATGGTTTTGCACATTACAAGGGATCCCGAAAAACAGCAATCTGCAGGTAATAACCTCCTCTTTTTATATGAAAAGTGAGAAGTGTCAACTCTTTTTCCTATACTGCAGTAGCTTGAGTGTGTTTGATGATTATTGCCAAGTGCAGCTTGCTAATGCCAGTGGCTATGACAAGCTAATTATTTACCAAGTTTAGTGGTCCATTTTCTCCCCTGCTTGGCGTCTTCAGCTTAATGATTCTCATAGTTAGAGATCAACGAGGAGCATAGCATCGTTCATTCATACCGGGCAAATAATTGAGATATCTTTTATTCTATCCATGTTGGACACAGAATGTTTGGAGCATTCCTCATTCACTGCATTGTCTTGCCTTTCCTCAAACGATCCCTACACAAATTCTGGCTGTTAAGTTGGATTAAAATGATGAAGACCTAAGTTCTTGACATCTTGTTGAGAGTCATATGCTTTCTAGAACTAGGATGATAATCTCTTAGTGAAGACAAATCTTCCCTTATGGCATAAACTGCATCTATTATTTTGCATGTCGAGTACGTGATTTCTGACTCACTTAAAAAGATAGATGATTAGCCAAAATTCGCAGTATTTGGTAAATACGGTGACATGAAAATAATGGAACTTGAAAATCTGCCATGCCAAGGGCTCTGAGAAATATTGTTGACTATGGTTGTTGATTTCCTGCAGCAGATTATTCAGTACTTTCTCCTCAAATATCATGGCTTGTCCATGCAAATGGTGAGATATGGAAACAGAACAATGATGACTTGCTTCCTGAATATGTTGCGCTCATTCATCAAGACCATTTTAAGTAAGCGGAATGCCAGTATCACAAACTTGAGTAAATTGTCCCAAACCATTTGAAGATCTAAAATGCCAGGAAAATTAATGGTGTGTGGATTTTCTGGTAAGCTCTTCTTCAGTCACTGATCAAGGTTACTTTTTAATACCATGTTGGTTAATAGTTCTGTTCCTTTGATCAACTTCAAAGTCATTCTCCTATTTAGGCTTGAGAGTGCGATCTAGATGTATAATAACTTATTCTTTTTGGTCGTGTATTACTAGCCGAGAATGATCCATATATATTGTAAAAATCGTCATGTCAAAAGAATTAAACCCTTTTGCATAGAGATGAATGGAAGAAATATTTTCTTTTACTCTGAATTTTTTATCTTTCTCCGGTTTTTCCTCTTTCCCTGCTGAAAAGTCGAAAGACATGAAATGATGGTTTGATGTGTTTGGAGTTTGGAAAATCACAACAGCCTTTGAAGAGTGTCCATATGCTATACTCCCTCTCACATATATAACAGCATCAAGTTGGATTAAGTTAATCCCACACAAGCAAATAAGACCGGCAACTGCATCCACCATCCCTATTCAAGTTGAGGAGAGCTGATAAATGTCTTGAGGTTGAATTTTGTGACTGGTTTACGTCTATCACAAGCTCATCTTCAAATTCAGCGGAGCTTGCATAGTCTGGGTCCTCCCCGACTGTCCTCTGGCAGGGTCTGATTGAGAATGATGGAACTTAGCAGGGTGAGAACTTGAGAGTAGCTAAGTCCAAGTTCTTGCAGAAGCATTTGCAACCTATAATGGTGGTTCAGGCAACATCAAAGACATGATCCGAGAATTCTGAAACCGAAAGCCAAATCTCCTGTACAGCAGTTGTGACTAAATTAAAAGGGGCTGAATAGTCTTGTCTTAACTTGGTGGATCCCAGGAGAGTATAGTATGTAAGGGTATCGAACTGATGCTGGTTGCTCCCACTCTTTATCGTTTTTCAGCAAACCATGAACATGAAATCAACTTCTACTACCTACATATAAAGGATAGTTACGCTGTCCTACAGTGATTTCGTCTCTCATATAGCTAAAATATACACACATTTAATGAATTGTCCACCATTCTCGTAGCTCAGAAATACAAAGGTTTTCAGTTCCATATTGTACACAAGAGAATGCCGTGAACAGGTGAACTAACCGCAACTCTGATTAACAGTTTTCAAATAGACCTGTCAAAATACTTTGAACTTTATTCTTGGGAAGTAAAAACTATTAGAAGCTCAGCAGTGACCAACTGAAAATCGAATCCATAAATCTAAATACGTGTAAAACATGTGTGTGTTTGTATTACAGAGACTGCCATTTCTTGTAATAACTAGTTTTATAAGACAGGTCTTTTAAGGGACGACCTAACGGATTGGATCAAAATTTCTCATGGAAGATGGCTGTGGACAGCATCACGTCACCTTTTCAACCGAGAGATTTGTTCTACATATTTCAACTGACATTTTCTTAAACGTAATTCGAATACTTATGAAGAAAAAGAGATATAATCCGAGTATGATTGGTCTTAATTAAGAGGAAGAAACTCGGGAAAAGGAAAAACAAAAACAAAGAAATAAATATCTTATAACAAGGTAATTTTTTTTTTTAGAGTTGATTTTGTAACTTTAGGTAATTAGTATTTTTGGTCTTATAACTTATTTTATTTATACATTTAGTTCTTTTTTTGATAAATCTAGTAATGAACATATCATATTTGATCATTTTTGACAAATTTAATCATGTGTTGACAAATTTTGATCCTAACTACTCATAATTAAAAGATTAAAATTGAAATATATTACAGTTTGAAAGGGATCACAATTGTCAATATATGACTAAATTTATCAAAATAAACCATATATGATGTATTTGTCAAATAAAGGATTAAACATATAAATAAAGTAAATTATAGAATTAAAGATATTGACGACCTAAAATTATAGGAAAAAAATGTAATTTTGTACACACCGAAGAATCCGCTCCCCAACTGTCAAGAACGGTTTTAACAACTGTTTTGTGAAACTTGTGGGCGTAGATTACCTTCTCTCTCTCTCTCTCTCTCATAAACGGTATATCCGATACATGTATTCAGATTTGAACAAAACCTCGATCTTTTCAAGATTCAACGGACAAGGAATCATCAACTCTTACACTACTCACACTGTACTCAGCAGTTTGAGGTTTGTCTCTCAGATCCCTTCATCTGTTTCGCATTGCAATTGGTTTCTTTTAAAGTTGCTGTCTTCTCGATTCGGGTATTCAATTTGGCTTTTATTATTTTAGTTTCCTGATTAATTAGTCATTGAATAATTTATTAATTAAACTGGTTGTTTTCTTAATCCCGATAGTTATCTTTGAGCCATCTGTATTTCTTTAAGATATTTCGTTTGTTCCTGTGCTTTTCCTGGACGCCCATGTTGTGGAAGTAGTCATGTCTTAATTAAGGTCCCTCTGGATGGAAAGAGGAAAAGAAGACTAAATTTGCTGTTGGCAGTATTCAATTTTACATTGAAGCAGCTCAAGATTACTGCTTTATTGTTTCTTATGCTGCTTTGAGTTTGTAAGTGTTTCTTTTTAGGTGAATTTTGATGCATTTTTAGCTCCTATTGCCATTTGAGCTCTGGCCATCAGATTCCTCATTGCATAGATATTCATGAAATTGAGATCTTGCTGTTTCTTTGGGGCTGGTTGGTGAATATATGTCTGATCTTTATACCTGAAGACTATCATGTCATCACATGCTATACAGATTCCATGATAATAGGAGCTAGATGGAAATGTAGTCTAAGAAGCAGTTGAAAAATCTAAACAAATGAGGAATCAAATTAAGGCAGATTAATTATCGTTTTCGACAGGCAGCCACACTCCGAGCAAAAACTGTATAGGACAGTTGCCTATTTCAAGTCTTGTACCTTTTGTTCCATTTCCCCCCTGTATCCATTTAGTGACTCTCTTTTTCGTCTTGTGGGTTAAATTTGTTTCTCCTCATTGATGGTTCCTTGATTTGGAGTTCATTGTTGTCCTTTGCATCATTCTTTCAGTGAATGGAACAATGAATTGAGTCCAATTCACTCTAGGACTTTTGACAAAACAATGGAAGACAAATAGTTGGTGAAAAGACATGTACAATGATGTTTTAGAAAGCGTGAATGATTGATCTCCTTTACCTCTGCAAGAAAGATAAAATTGCCTAATTGTGAGGAACTGGGTGATATTTTACCATTTAAACAACCTATAACGATGTATGTGAATACCTTTGCGGAGGAATGATAACAACATATACCTTTTTTTCATGCCTTTTTCTCTGTCTCCGTTGTGCACTATCTTTCTCAAAGAACATCTTCAAATGAACTCTGCTTGTACTTTTGCAATGCAGCAAGAGACAACTGGATTTTGACACTAGTTGCGGGACGGTATGAGTCTGGCATGTCTTGTATGCCATGGCATAGAAAGTCCATCACATTCTTTTAGAAGTTACTCTGTGTCAAGTTCGGACCACGAAGGAAGATGTTCGGCAATTGCTACTTGCTTGACCAGGAAGATTTCACTTCCACATCCAAGAGCTAATTCCAGCATCACATCATCTAAGGTGATGCCCCAGCCAACTGTCCCCAGTTCTGGGGTCACAGGTGGTGCCCCGCGGCTAGTCCGGAGCCATGCCGTTAGAAGGGACCTTGTCAGAGACTGGAATTTTGATGAAGTAGGGTTGGAGCGTTAGTCTAGCAATTTAGGGTAGGAAGCCTCTGAAATGAAGACTAAGTACAGAGCTTTACATCGATTTTTGCCTAGTTCTCTTTATCCCGTTTTCGTGTTGTTAGTAAAACATACACATGTAGTGCAGTGAGTATTTGAGCATTTGGAATGAGTCAAGAAATTCAATCTGAAGCATTTGTGATGAGTCTAGCAAATTGATATCTGAAACATGGGTTCAAGATTTTATGGTAGGAAACCAATTCATTCATTTTCGAGCTCTTCAATGGGACAAACAATTCAAAATCTTACTTGTGCTTATTTTATAAGGATAAAGGGGAGATAATCAGTGTCCTTATCTTAATGGCAAACAATGAATGTAAATCAATTATCTTAATGAAAATTTAATAGATCAACTCAACAAACACTGCTGCTGCTAAAAAATGGACAAACAAAGTTGCTACACTCATCCAACTCATTCTTATAACAGGCAATAAACACCTTCATACCAACTGCAGCAAAGTAAGAAATCCACGCAGTGGGTCAGAAACGCCATCACTTTTCGTCATCTCACTCTCCTCTCCCTGCTCACTGTCCGTTTCTATATCCACCCCACGACCACCTCCACCAAATCTAAGAAATAGCCTCTCCAGCACCAAAAAATTACATCAAACTCAACAGATTCCCCAGGTTGCTCATTTATGGCCTCTTAGGGAAATTACCGGGAGAGATGTATTAAGATGTTGCAGTGTGCTGGAGTTTACTCAGATTACCAGGATCGTTGGTTGGGCTAATGTTTTTATAGGTTTTGTTATGGTTAATGATAAGAAGCTACAAATTGTCTGTGAATATCTGGACATGGTGATAATGTGCGAGAGTTGGATATGTGCTTTCTTCTCATGCATGCATGCTCATACACACATAGTGTATTATTCTTATGAATTAATAAATTGTTATCCTTGATTTTTATCGACTAAAGACAAGCTGTAATTATCCCCTAGAGAATATTTTATCTCATAAAAGAAATCCCTGCATTTATCTTTTTGAGCTTTCCCTCCTTCCGCGAGACAGCAGAATCAACCATTGATGTGGAAATATCAAATTCTCAATTAATTATATTATTATTATATTTAAATCCAGCAGGAATATACTCAGATCATCAAGTAACTTATTCTTATGATCATGTCAATAAAGGGAATGAAGACATCAGAGTTGTGTCTACACCCAGCGGGGAATACGACCACCTCATGTAGGCCGTCCAAAGTCTTTGTATACCAGTCATCGTTAGCGACAAACATAGAGCTCCCATTTGAAGGACTGGTGGATTGTTCCGAATTTTCTGCTTTCATCTCAGTTAGTGATGCTTTGAGGCCAAATTGGCTTGTGAGCTACCTGAGAAGTTATTCCAATGATCAGAAGGATATGTCCACAAAAATATGGCTCCTGTCCACCCGATGATAACGCTTATCCAGGCAGTGGATGGTGCTGTGAATCACATTTGGAAAAACAAAAAAAATTGACCATGATTAAAAGGAAGGATGATCCGGGAAAGGAGGTGTTGGAATCAATGTATTATCTGATGACAAAAATTATATAAAACTGAAAATTATTAGAATAATAAATTACTATGTGTTATCTATGAAATTGTATTAGATTTTTAAAAAAAAGAAAATTCTGAGTATTTTTCGATTAACGCAAAAAAATAAAAGATAAAGTAGAAAAGAAAGAAATTAGTTGACATTTTCTCGATCCATATTACTTGACAGAGATGGAAGAAAATTCACAGCCTCTGAAGTCTAAACCACCTCCAAAAGAAAGCATTCACAGGCTACAGAGCTGTCATCAACATGGAACCCGTGCTATCATACAACAGCTTCAAGATTATGAAAACACGCAGCATCTTGCACAGTTTCCACGCAGATCCGTCCTTGCATCTGCAAACACACATGCAGGTACAACAAAGATTGCTAGGAAATGCTTCGGCCTCGACCGGCTTCATGCAATTCCTGGGATTCTTCAAGAAAAAATGTCTACGACTCAGGTATGTGCCTGTACAAGAAACTCTGACCTCCTGCGTCGTGTCTTCACATTACTTTATCCTGCTCATCTAGCATCTGTGATGTTGGATGATCATAATGCTAAAAGCCTACTTCACGATTATATGTTTATTTCTCATGCTGTACATATAAATGCAAATGGTATATATTCATCAGTTTCAAACATTAAACAATATTAACATCATCGTATTTTAATACCTTGCCTATGCATGTAAGATTGCAACTTACATTTTCATCCACCGAAATCATCCAAAAGCCTCATAATGCGATTTTTACAATTACGCGAGACGATATACATGCAAAAGTTTATAGGTACAACCTACATATGACAACCTATAAAACACCAATGCCCCCAGAACTTTGCTGCAGAAATAGATGCAGGATAAGCAACAGACGCAATATTGCGAGGAACTATATACAAATATATGAAATAGACAATTGATTTCGAAATGATGATGGACGAAGAGAAATCAGGCAAAGAAGCCATTATGTCTACCGTGATGTGGAGATTTTAAGGAACCATCATCATGCTTCCCTTGTTTCTGAGATATACCATGGGAGGAACCATCATCATGTTTCCCTTGTTTCTGAGATGTACCATGGGCTGAATCATCATCCTGATTTCCTCGCTTTTGGGACTTCTTATGTAACGAACCATTCTCCAAAGCAGGGCCACAAAGTTTGCAAGGGTTGGAAGATCTCTGTGAACACCAATGATCTGGAACACTCAAGAAGTGTGTATTTATGAACTTCCTAAATCTCTTCTTGTATTCTTTGGGAGAAATGATAGTAGGCAACTGGTTCTTAGGAACAACAAGTGAAGATTTCACCCAATTCTCGAGTTGCTTGTCCCAAGTATACTGCCTGAGATAGTCTATGATGCCACATGCTAGCTCACGACGTTGAGAATCCACTCCCACCAGTAGAGAATAATCCATCACATTGATAGACTGAAATGAAAAAAAAAGAAAGAAATAGTCAGCACTAGAACCCTGAGCTAAGCAAGATATGTAAGGTATGACTCAGGTTGATGAGGTTTTTGTGAAACTCACATTAAGGAAATTAGTGTCATTGTATATAGCCCGCTGCAGATTTCGCTTCGATTTCCTACTAACATAAAGAGGTGAAACATTCATATCGTTGACGAAATTTTGATCCAAAAGAACGTCTCCTGAATTATTGCCAGCACTATTAAATCGAGCATGCAGAGCTCCTTTAAGATCATACTGTCTAGCTATATGCCGACCAAATGAAAGATTCTCCATCACAAGGAGATCATGTCTAGTCTCCTTCCCATTTTTCGTTGCTTTTATGGCAACCTAAGTGAAAATTGTTAAGAGTAGGGAAAAAACAGAAAAAGTTAGTTAATATAGACCTATACAAGAACCAGAAAAGAGGCCACCAAAAGTAGATAGTCCAACCTGGTAGATGCCGAGAATTTTAGCAAGGCAGGTCTGATTTCCCAGCTCATAGCATTGATTCATGTAGTCAAAATAGTTTGTGGCGAACTTCATGAATGAATCAAATTCCGTTCTCTTAATTTCCTTGATAATAAAACGATCATCTAGCGTTATAGCGAAGAAAGATTTACTCTTTCCACCTTTGGCATCCCAATTCCTACAACGGCTTAGGGAAGCAATATAATCGACTTCAGAAGGACAGCACCGAGCTCGCAACTGACGAAATTGGCTCGCATACAGGCATACGACAGAATATTTACGTTTTGCTTGGTATTTTCCCAAACCCATAGAGACTTCCGGGTGGCTAGCACCATAGGAGACGAATGAATCTAACAAATCTAAACCATCAAAACTTGATGAATGTGAATGTGTCAAGTTGGCAGGTGGAGAATGCATGCCATCGGAATCCAAGGAACTTAATGAAGACCAATTAGGAGCGTTAAAGGAAAACACTCTTGTCAGACTCTGAGAACTCTCGTTTGCTCTTTCTTTCGGAGCATCCTCAGCCAGATCCTCTGTTGCAATTGCCACATCCTTCACTAAAGTCAGTGCACAAGCTATTATGCTTGAGAATTCATCTTCATAGTCAGAAACTATATAGTCATGATTACCAAGAGGAATGTGCAGCCTTGAGCCCTCATCAGTAATCAGTTTCTGAGCCATAGATTCTGCAGCATAGCTGCTGAAAGAGACAATTTTTGGCAAGTAACCTCTCTGGAGATCCTCCATATATTCACGTCGAATGTCGGTAAAGGGGGCCCAGATCCAACCCTTATCATTTTCTAAGTTGGAAAACAAAGAATGATGGTGCTTTTCTCTTGGAGAATGGTTTGAATCAGAACCAGCATCTTCCATATCAGTAGCTATTGACGTTTCCTTACCCATTTGCACTTCCACAGATGAAAATATAGTATCATGAAGGGAGTTTCCCTCAACAGCATCAGAATGATCTTCTGAATTTTGTCCCACCAAGAATTCATGAACTGCTAATCCATTTTCATTCCATCCGCCAATATTTGGCCTTGCAACATCATTGGTGCCACAAGATGTAGACCATGACTTATGTCCTCTAGATTCCTCAACTTGCCCATCAATCTGAATCTCTTTAATTGGAAAATCATTAGCTTCAACTGATGCAGCCCGCTTAATTTCGGATCCAGAAGAATTTTCTGGAGCACTATCACAATTTCCCACAGAAATGTTAGCCTTACCAAATTCTTGTTCATCAATTACATTGTCTCTGAGTAGGTTTTCTTGTGCTTCTGAGCCCATTGAATCAGTATTAACCATTTTAAGATCAGATGAGAGTAATGCATGTAACCTACGATCCCATACACATGATTCAAGAAGAAGTTCCAGTCGGACTCTATTCAAGCTTAGAAGTTTACGCACAGCATCATCTTCACTTTCATTCTTAGAGACATTCTGAATGTCAACCTAACATTAATTTGCATGACCAAACAAAAATGAGAATGGCCCACAAACTTCTTTACAAAATAGCATGAAAAAGAAAAACAGGTCAAAACCAAGTCTAAAAGCTTTAACGTTTAAAAGCCTATTATCAAGCACTATAATAATTGCACACATGCTGGCTCAGGTGCACAAAGTTACTTTTCACCTACCATGATATTAGTCAACTATTCAGTAGTAGCAACCATTTTTATATGAAATTGAAACACCAAAAGGAAGTATCTATTTATAAATCAAAGGCTGATTGTTATTAAAAAATGGGGAAGAAACAAAGGACAAGGAATCAATCTTACCCAGCTCAATATGTAAATACATGTCAGATGTCTGTACAATATCAGATATTTCATGCGGTAATATGTCAACCTGATTTGTTCTATACCATAGAATTATGTGCAGTGAACAACTTGCAAGTCATTTTGTATCTACAATCTGAAGAATACCGAAATGGTTTGAACCCATAATATTATTAATTAAGACAAGATGCAAACAAAAGGTAATCTATGAAAACATCTAACCTCAAATTGAGATTTCTCCTGCTTCAACATCTCTACGATATCAGAAAATTGCTTGCTTGATCCATGAATGTTCAGAGTTACCCCAACATATCGACTTCCTATGTCCTTCAAAGACTTTTCTATATCACTGAACATTGAAATCCCTTTTGAATACACCTTAAAGAGAGGAAAACAAATACCTCAGTGAAAAAAATGGAGATATATTTACTTTTATGATAAGCTGGGTCTTGGATCCACAAGGTGGAGGATAAAACATCAAAAAGTTTGTGAATATACATACATGCTCAGAATCTTTCTTAAGAAACTCTCCTCTGACTTTAGAGTTGACCTCCATCTTCTGAGGTGGCAGAGACACTGAATAAGTTGCAACTGCTGAGTACTTGAACATTGCAACCATGGGGCCTAGTCTGATGTTAGCCAAAGATGATGAGAAGGTTATTTCATAAATATGAAAAAGCTGGAGACACAAGCACAAATAAGAAATGGAGAATGAAGCACCAAGGAATAGGCAAGCACTTGCTGACAACAATAACAGCTGACACTTTCTTTCTTTCTCTGTCTGTGTGTGTAATTGGGGGGTGGGGTGGGGTGGGGGGGGCTGGTTTTCCCATCCCAAGAGCGAAGATAAGGGAAGGAAACCACCCTCCCACTATGACAAGCACCCTTGGAAACGACATAACAGAACCCATTGACCTCCAGAAGAATTAAAATAAGTAAAATTAAGCGTACCCAAAGAAGTATATGAAATCCTTATGGAGAGAATGACCACAGCTGGATGGACTATTGAACGAGGAATGGTTTGAAAAACTGAGTTCCAAAAACTTCCCAAATGATAAACCACGGGCAGCAGCTGACATCAATACCCTTTTTGTAGATTTTGAGCTTCCATCACGGAATTTACACTGACCACAACGACTCCACATCCAAAGTTTGCCTTCACTTTCCCCAGGCAAACTTTTTCTGGAAGGAAGATGACAAACTTGGATAGTAAGTTGCTTATTGTGATGTGCATAGTAGAAAAAGTGCACCTCAGTGGATTCTCCACAAGTCTTGCACTGAAGTTTCTGTGGAGAGGAAGATTTTCCATAAGGTCTAAACTGTGAATAACAAGCCTAAAAGAAAGGTCAAACGGAAAAGAAAAGCCGGTAAAATGGACTTGTGAAATGCAATTGCTAGCTACATGTCAGTAAGGACAAGTTAGTTCATTTACTTACAGATGTACATTCTGTTCTCAAAACAGACTAAAGCACCCTCCGGTACTGGGAGCCAGAGGAGTATAGATGACAATTTACATTACCTAGTTTCACATAGACATTCCTTTCTATTGCATCATATAAAATGAAAAGAGTCCTTCAAAGAGGCAAAGGATGCGAACGGATGAATTGGCAGGCATATTTGTCATTCAGCAATGACCCATATGGCAAAATGTATGCCTTAGCTGAACTTTACTGTCATTTTTTAGGCATAAGAAAATGCATTTTCTCAAACTAGGTTACTAGGTCATATGATTTCAAAATTAATAGTACCGAAATGCATTACATAACCCATGAGACCATGTTTAAGATTTTTGTAGAACTTTTCCCCATCTTCAGCAAATATGAACTTCCAATGTAATTTAGGTTTCAAAATGCAAGCTTGGACATGACAAAGTTTTATCAGCAAAAACTATATTTAAATAATTAAGAAAACAAGAGTTTCAAAAAACCTGATTGAGCAAATTATGACACAGAAACTTTCCAAGAGGAACATCGAAACTCCGGTAGAACTTAATATGAGAAAAATGACTCTGCTCACACATAGTCCCTCTTGAAGCATTGCGGCTGGACATCAGAACTAAAATGCTTTCAGAATCTAGGACTGTACTGATCTCATCCTTCCCAAGCATGTGATCTTCAAGACTATCACAATGGCTCCATGTATCTGAACATTCTGGTCGATTCGACTGCTCATTACCAAGCAAATTATTTTCCTCAAGTTTAGCTTTTGGCCTGTCATCATGGTGATCTACAACCTCCAGACCTCGAGCACTGGAAATGTGAATTTCATTTTCAGCCTGACCAACCTGATTTCTTCCATCAAAACGAAGTGCACTGGGCATACTCTCCGAAGAGTCAGAGAAAAGAGGAAAACTATCATTTGTAAGTTCTTGAATAGATGTTGAATGAGATAATCCTGGAAATGTTTCTAGGTTCAATGACTGAAACGACAATGAAGAATTGTCCCCTGAAGATGCGATTAGGTTCTGTGACCCCATTCGATGGAAGCCATTAGAAGCGGGAACATCAAGTGTGAATGACTCGTTTATTTCTGCATCAGATTCCTTCTGTCCTTTTACATTGGTCTCATCAGTGCCAACTGGTGTCAATTGTTTGTTGGTAAAAGCCAGGTCTACCTCAGTAGAAGAAATCGTGGAGAACATTGCACTTTGATCTAGAAGGAAAGAAGTCTCAAGCATTAAATGATATGCCATGACAACTGCACACCGGACAACACATTTAATTCTTTTCAATTCATTGCTGTTAGCTCCCATCAGCAGAACCTGTAATGCCATTTATATTAACTACAGTATTTCTGATTTAACTGCCAAAATGAAATGTAGCAAAAGGCCAGTTTGGGATATGATGTTTTCTTGGTTTACATTTTATAAACAGGAGATTACGTCACAGCCCTCAACAACATTCACAAACCCTACAAAATAATTAGCTCTGTTATAAATAATACATTCAATACTTACCGTGCATCCAAGCCGAGTAGGAGACCCCTCAAGGAACAACAAAGTTTTACTAGGTCTTTTTCCACCCTCACCTGCAACAGCATGTTCTTCCACAAATTTCTCAATGCGAAAGGAATCACACTGCCTAAGTTTTTTACCTATTGCAATCTCCGCTGACAATAAAGGTGAACCAATACAGCGAGCAACTCTCTCTAGTCGGTGGAGCTTCATATCATAGACTAGTGTTATCCCTTTTGCAAGAATAGACTCTTGTATGTCACGAGAAACTGATTTCTCGACTAAAATAACATTGGGATGGCACATCTCTATCATCTCAATAATCAATTTCAAACTGTCCTTTTCCTGTTAATGAATAATGATCAGGAAAGAAAAATGTCTGCTGATACAGAGATAACTTTTACATGTTCAAGTCCAAATAGGAGATTATCACTTTACCTGCTGCATTGATTCAAATGATGACAATCCACCAGAAGAAAGATCTAGCGAGCCATGGATCAGCAGCAGCCTCGGGTTTTTGTACTTTGTAGGCATGTGTTTGTGAGCAGCATGCTTTTTGAAGACTAGCCCTTTGATTACTTGACTACAGAATTGAAATCAGGGTGCAGTTTAAGTTAGATTCACCAAACATAAATGAAATCTATCAAGAGTTACTGCATACATGAAAAACCAATCTAAATCCAGTACACATGGACCATAATTCTAGTTTGTAAGTCCAGTCAGGTTGTGTCATAACCCTAATGGAAACCCGTTATGCAATCCCTTGACAAGGTCTCAGGGTTTTAAAAAAGTGCAAAATGAATTGCAATTTTGCCTTAAATAACAGGAGAAGTTGCACCAGTAAGAATTGCCACATATTAGTACAATTCCTACAAATTAAAGGAGCTAAATATCCATCTCAAAACCTAAGTGGGCTCATCTACAAGTTCAAGAAGAGATACTTCTCTGTGGCAAATGTTACTCATGAAGCAACTCAAGATTACTTAGTAGAGATGATAAGGCCTTTACTTTTGGTGTCCTCTTCAACTATCTAAATAAAAAACTTGTTTTCAAGGCAAAATCCAATTTATGTTCAAGTTTTTCAAGCAAGAAATAAAGCTAAAAAAAGTCATTATTACCTTTGGGTACGTAAACCAGTGGCAATACATTTAACCTTCACATATCCATCAGGATCCATCATCTGACCCTCATGTGTATCGGGCTTCAAAAAAGCAGCAGCCTCCCATGATAAAGAAGTCACTATATCCACCCAATTCTCACCAGAATTTCCTGAACAATCAACACCCACGGACTTAATAAGTTGACTAACAAGGGCCATAAATTTCCCGTTCCTGACATTGTTCATTGCTTTAAGCTTTTCCTCTTTGAACTTGTAACTTCCACTGCCTTCTTCTCCAAAGCTGCTTAAAGAACTAGGTTTACTCCAGCTGACACCATCACCACATTCATCTTCATCATCGTCATAATTCGCAACGCTACCTATTATATCATCCTCCTCATCTTCTGGTTCTGGAGGTAGCCAAAATTCAGCATCCAATTCATTGTTTGAAAGAGATATCCCAGATATCTCAACAGATGAACTCACTCTTTCTGTACTCTTGTCTGCTTCCTGAACTTCAAAGGTTCCTACGCTTTCTGCATTTCTGATGCTTCTAAAGTTGTCAACATTTCGAACTTCGCCAGAGTCATGTTTCACCAAGCTACTGATATGATGAAAACCGTTCAATTTAACTGGTAAGTTTGAGTCATCCAGATGCCCCTTTGATAAAGCATCGGAATCTTCTTGACCGCTGTCTGTGCTGCTGTCTTCCACATATACCCTGACAGAGAACAAAGAAACCTGCCGTAAGCTTAAAATGGAGTTGAAATCTTGAAGCCTTTCAAAATTAAGTGAAACTATACTCTCAGATCATTTCTTTATCAAACCATTAGCAGAAGGTGATGAATTGTATACCGGTCGTCAAAGTTTGTGTCAACTGAAATGTCACCTGAAAAATTAAGTTATAAGTGAAAGAACGATTGCATATTATAGCAGATTGAACAAAAAAGATAATAGCAAGAGCTTACTGCAACTTGATACAGAGCTCTCAGTGCTTCTTAATGAAGCAGTAGGACTGACTGATGGCATTGTGAGAGAAGTGGAATTCTCTCTACACTGGACAGATGCCCAAACTTTAATTTCGTGGAATGCCTATTTTCCTGCTTTCTGTAGTTACTTGAGTTTTGTCAACTTTGCACTGCAATGATTCCACGCGTTACATTTGATATCCTTTCATCCTGCATATTAAATTTAAACAAGTCGAGAAGTTCAAAAATATTTCCCAGAAGGTGTGGCAAAATGTTCTTCTAAATGAAAAGCGAGAAAATCCAACATTTATCTGAGAAGTACATAAACAACCAAGACCTCATTAGGTAAAAGTAAAAATAACTCATGGTAATTAAGTATTAATGCCGTGACATACAGGATTCATCCAACAGGCTTCATAATGTTAGAGCATTTGCTCCAGGAACAGGAATCAAAATGTTACAGTTGACATGAAATTCAAGTTGGAAATAGTTTAAGAACTCATGGGAAATTATTGAAAGAAATAAAAGAATCACATACTCAAATTCCAGATCAAATAAAGAGAAGAATTACACAAATATACACATAGCACAAAAATCTAGATATAATGGCTACTACAGAAACGCACGAGAACGAATGGGTAGCTGATATTAACAAGTAAACTGTAATTTAAAAGAGAAAACAAATTACACTTGAATACGCATCAGAAATCTGTAAGTATAATTACACAGAAACAATCAAATCAATCATTCAAAATTCAAACTTTGAATATGTATAACCATCAATCTGTAGATATGACTCTTTATGATTATGACATGAAGAGTAAAGTTCTAATATTGAAGTTCAACAGCAAGTGGCAACTAAAAGACAATCATAGGAACCCAAAGGAAGTCAAACTGTTTACTTATTTAACAGAGCAAATCCAAGCTGAAGATAAAAACTTAAAATCCAAACCTGCAGAATCTTGAAATACCAAACCCCAACAAATTGAACAATCAAGAACTGTAGATGGTATTAATTCAAACAAATCCAATGGTGAAAGAATACAACATCACCACTGAATTAACCATATTAAGTTGAAGACAATAATTTTCAAGAAAGACAAAGATAGAACAAAAAGGATTGATTCAACTTACCCTTAAACAAATCCAATGAACAAGTAATCATATTCTTGAAATACTTGCAAAGCATATGATTAGCATACCCAATCTTCAAAGCCCAGATTGCATCTCTTGCTTGAAGAAACAAAGAATTGAAAATCTTGGACATTCAACAACTCAAAAAGGGTCGATGAAAGAGCAAAGAATTTCTTGAATGAGCTCCAGAAGACAGAAGAAAGACAAGAAATCAATTTGAAGCGAAAAAATTGTGTATAGCTGCAAACTGGGTCCCACAGACACTGCTCAGAAAAATTCGAATATTTTGGATTGAAGGTAGCATGAATGAATAATATATGTAGGTGAGAGAGCGCCATATGGAATGGAAGGTCTTTATTTGCATTAAAGTCAAAAAAAAAAATGAGGTTAAAATTCTTCAATCATTAAAGCGTTGTTTGTAGAGTGTTGTCAGTATTCATACCAAAAATCAGGAGGAGTTTTCACTTTCACACATAATTGGGTCCCTGTCTGGATGCATTTGGATATTCTGTTTGCCTCATCATCTAAATCAATCAACTTGATATATTTTTTCTTAAGGTTTCCAGGACATTTCTTGTGTTTTTTACCTTATCATATTTTTCAAAAAAATCAATAATTAATAATATCAACAGTTTTTTGTTTTTTATTTTCTTCAACATTTATATCAAATATCAATAAATAAGTTAAATATGTTTCATAATGGAATGAATCACATGTTATAAAGTAATTTAAATCTGAATTATCTTCTCACTACTCGTTTTTTTTTTATTAGAACATATAATTAAATGAAACTTAAATCTTTTCTGTAGTAGTTGTACGTATTTGGCGTGCTTTGGACCCAAAGACATGCTTCAAATCATTCCTCCTTAGACGGCTTTTTGTCGCATTATTGGCTGCACTAAAAGCGCATATCATCACTTGAGACATTAAACTATTGCTGATTTACTCCTATCTGTACTACATATGTCAACTCATTAAATGATTTTCACCTTCTCAAGATTTTTTCATCTAATACCCTATTAATCCACACATACATATATATAGTATTGTTGAAAATATTAAAAAGTTAATACTTTAAAATATTATTATTCTTGAAAATAGAATTCTTATTAAACAAATAAAATTTTATTTTGACTTTGAACATATCATCAATGGGTTAAGATATTTTTGGTGTGATTAGAAAATGAGATTAGCTATAAACTTTAACTTACATTTTGTTCCATCACTTTAACCAACCTATCTATATTCTATTGGTAGCTCTCACCTAATTCATTATAATGCACCTCAACTTAGATATCATATTAAATGAAATTTTTTTAACTCTCAATATTCTAAATTAAACTCTCTTCTCCAAAAAATTAAATATATTTTATATTCATATAATATAAGTTCCAATATTAATATTTTTCAATTGTATCATAACAATGTTGTAAATGGATTGAGATGTTTGTTTACCTCAAAATGAATGCATGTTGTCATTTTCATGCATTCTTATTTTTGTTTTTATATGTTTCGATTTGACCTAACATAAAATTTAGAAAGATTATGAAAATAAATTGGTAAAAAGTTTATTAATCTTTGTGAAGCATGTAATCCACGTGATTGTGCTCACTGTATTTTTATTTTTTTTAAAAGAAAATGACAGTTTTGCTCTTTAAACTAGTACGGACGTATATATTTACACACACATATATATATATATATTTTTTTTCTACAAATAATTCATCAAATTTACCCCTACCCTCTACCCTCTACCCCTATATATATATATATATATATACAAAGAAAATATATACAAAGAGGTGGTATATAGATGTATAGAATAATAGAATTGCAGGGCCTAGTTTGAATCTACCAAAGGAAATGCATAGGGATAGGGTTGTATTTAAAGCAAATATTGTTTAGTTGGCAAGTCCATTAGATGTTGAAACCCTATCTAACTTTTTAAATAATATTTTTATTCATATAATTTTTTTATTAATATATCATTACGTATTAATTTCACTGTACTACAATCTTTCAAAAACTCATATTCCTAATCATCAAGAAAGGAATGTTTTCTCACAAGACACGGAATTCAAACTTACATATTCCTTATTTTTAATGCAATTCTTTTGTTTTTTAATCAAAGTCTTTGTCTAAACAAGCCGTGTTGCCCGGCAAGCAAGCTGCTCCATTTTTTGCCAATTAGACTCAACCCAACCCAAAGATGACTAATGAATAGGATTTGCCCATATTATTTATTTTTCTAATCAATTGGGGATTTTTATTTTAATACATAAATATGAATAGCAAATAGCAACGCATGGGTTTTGTTCTTGCCTTTTTCTTTTAGTGATGATTGATGACAATGATATGAATCAATCAACTATGATCAAAATCATTTCTTTTTTTTTATATATATATATATAAGAAGGAATTTCAAGATTTGGAAACTCTATTAAATATTGTTGTAATAATAGAAAAAAAAAATATCGCATATGATCTAATATATACAACGAGGCACGCATTCTAGGTATTAATTTACTTTGAAATATTTGTCTCCGTAATTGGTTTCAGTATAATTATATAATTTTCAGAATTAATTTATCTGTTAGCAAATAATGAATTTTTTTAATAATGTCAATTACTTATAAGCATGGAACCCATTATTGTACTTGTAGACATGTTCATGAAGTCGTTAAACAAATTCTCACATATGGTTATTCAGAAACCCCAATTTTTTATATATATATTTTTTTGGGTAGGAATGTGGACGGAGTGTGTTTAATATCTATACTTTTTATAAAAAAAAATATATTATCATACCAATTTTTTAATAAAATTTATTATTTCAATCATTCTTTTCTATCAACAAAATTTAGATTTAATAATAATTTTAATATTTTTTTAACACTTTTTTGAAAGTCATCATCCCATTATTAATAATCAACTTGCCAATAAAAATATTAATTATTTATAATTTTACACATAGGGGTAGTGTAAGAAAAAACAAAAACTTTGGGAGTGGGTGGGATTTTTCAATGTCAACTGCCTTATCCACTGAAAAAACTACAACTTGCATATAACTGCAATCAACCGTCCACTCTTTTGACACTTTCTTAGTGGAAATAAGAAACTAATAACAGCAACTACGTTTGTTTATAATTAATTATATGGATTAATGGAGCAAAAATATCGGAATTCCCTGTTTGTTTATGTTTTCATTTTTAGTTCATAATTTTTTAAAATAGTATTCAAATATTTATATGTATTCTCAATGAATTGACACATCATCAATTTCCCGTCCGATTGACATCAAAACTCTAAATTGGACTTAAAGCATTTTGCAAATATAGTATATAAATATATGATAATTGTTATCGTTAATAAATTAAAATTAAAAGAGAGGTAAGTTAATGGACTAATGTTTTGTTTTGTTTGCTTATTGTAAGCTTATGTTGGGCATTGATGGTGGGGTGGTATAAGCTTCAAACATTGAAGTGGAGGTGGGTTTGAGATTTGTATAATTTGGGGCTATAGCCCATGAATAAATGGATTTCTGCCCATCAACCCTTTTCATGCCCCTATCTCTAATCAATTTTGAATGAAAATGGTGGTGAGATCAGACAAAACCATTAGGAATATTATTTAACCAATATATTAAAAGTTAAAGCCATATCATATTGTTGCAGCTTTGGATATATGGAGAAAGCAATAAAAAGTTTGCAGCTTTAATTTAGATTAGGGCCGGAAAAAGGATTGTTTGTTGGTATTAAATGAAAATTCTTGACCTATGCTGTCATCAACAAAATTCCTTTATTCTCAAGAAATTTATAATTGGTTGTTCATAGCCTAAAAAGGGGGCTATTAGTATTAGTACTAGAAATCTGCCAAATGGTCCATACTGTAGTGTAGTTGAGTATGAAATAATAACTTTAATATCCAACCCCCATGCCCATACTATTTTTTATTTCAAGTGGGCCCATACATTTGGTTCCAGTTCCGGCTCAAAATGCAACTCCTCTTTGGACCACTAATTCCTAAATTAAACAACAATAATACTTTGATTAAAATTGGAGTGACATCACTCCTCAATCATATCAATCCACCTATAAACAACTCATAACTCAGAGTTTGATTAATAACTCAACCATGTCTTACTTGATTGCTAAAATTGATCTCTCATAACTAAAAATTTTTATAAATGTAGTAGATGTATGTCTATTTATACAGTATTTTATTGTTTTTTGTCATTTGATTATGAATATATTGTTTGTGAATTAATATGGAGTATTGGTATAGAGATATTAATTGCTCAGAAACATTCCCAACACAAACATTGAATAGGGTGGCCTCACTCCCACAGCCCTATCTCTAACAACTTTGGTGATGTTGATTCATAGAATGACTAGTGAGGGACAAATCATTAGAGCACACGTGTGGCTCGACATTCTTCCAAAATGGGTGATTAAGATGTATGTAAAAATGAATTGAATAAGAAAATCCCTTATCCAAGATTTGTGCATTATTGAACTGAGCAATTCAATTTTAACAAGTGTACCATGGGACTTGTCCTAAAATATGTGGCACTGGCTACCAAGAATGCAACATACAAATTGACTAGAGACAACTTCTTTCAGGCACTTCAATTCCGCCTACCAAACATTAGCTGCCATGGGCCTCTCCATATTTCAAATATTTCCATCTCCAACCCCTACCCCTACCCCATCAACCCATTAAACAAAATCTTTCCTTTTTACCCTTTTTTTTTTTTTTTCAATATTTTGTGTCCAACTTTTGTTTTAAATTTCTTATTTTAGAATAATTAAAATATTATAATTGTCTATACTGTTTTTTATTTTTCAAGAATGAATCATTATAACAAACATGATGCCCTTAATTCTTAAATATAAACGATTTATATTTGTGACTCATTTTTAATTTACATCAAGATATGATTTATAAAATATATGAATTATACTCACATGAGCTATTAAACGTTAAGTAACCATAATATTATTGTAATATATTAATCCAAGGATTAATAAATATAAATTGACACGAACAATAGCAAGGAAAAAGTATGGGTATAGTGTAAGGAACGGAGAAAAGGGGCACCCAAACCCAAACCCAAGTACCAATCCATATTCAAATAGCCCTCTAATCTAAAGTAAGAAGTACCCTAATGAACAAGTCCTACCCCCAACCCCTCATTAAGTAAAAAAAAAAACACACAATGTGATTTTGTTCTTTCTACCTTTACTTTTTATCTTGCCAATTCAATTCATCATTATAATTCCTCTCTTTTTCTGTTTACAATTGCAATTATGTTGTTTGGTTGACCTTCACCTTCCATTTTCCGATCATGATTCTCTTTTTCTTTTCTTTCTTTTTTTTTTTAAGAAAAATAATTATTAATAAGGTAAATTTTCTTTTTTGTTCAAACATAATAATCTAAAAAATGCACTACTAGATGAGCTAGTAACATGAAATAAATTGCATTGATACTGATTTTTTTGAAAAATAAAAATATATTATAATGTTTTGGAATATAAATTTTGAAGGAAAAAATAATTGTTGATCTAAGGCGTAGGGTAGGGTAGGGTTGATTCAGCAAAAGAAGGGATTTGGTGATTCAATAATAAGTAGTAGTATCACATTTTCATAATA
The DNA here is from genome assembly GCF_026168435.1 of Sesamum indicum. NCBI lineage: Eukaryota > Viridiplantae > Streptophyta > Magnoliopsida > Lamiales > Pedaliaceae > Sesamum > Sesamum indicum. Next base: position 31,095,037 of record NC_142659.1, on the reverse strand, counting down.
ATTGATTGCAGAGGAATAACATCAATTGTAATTTGTGTGCTAGAAAAACATAGGCTGAAAAAGACCTATCTATTTACTGCAACATCTTATCATTTTACTTTCCTCTCTCTCTCTTGATTGGAAGAGGGAAAAAGCAGAGGGTTTAAGTGTTGGTCTTTGTTATAATTGCCTGCCCCAAATGAGACAATGCCTATTTATAAAAAGTAACAGCTGTGAGAATCATTTCACTGTTGCTCAAACACCAAGTACAATTCGCATTCATTCTTAATCATCACACCCCCAATCTTTTCTTTTCTTTTCTTTTCTTTTTTTTTTTTAAAAAGAAAACACTTTTTTCTTTATTATTATTAAACTTTACAATTTATTTAGACAAATAAAAGTACTTACAAAATATTAACTATGAGGGATATTTAGACAAAGTAAAAATCAATTGACCAATTTGCTGCTTTTGTTCTTTTCGGTAATTCTATGTCGAACAAGAAACTGTTATTCAAAAATGACACAAAATATAATTGTAAGTTATAATGAGGAAATAGTAGGCAGTTTGATTTACAATTGAATCATAAAGATAGTAGCATTTGAATTTAAAAAAAGAAAAATGAAAAGCTATATATAGTGAAATATTAGATATGTGGTTATTTTAAATAAAATGTTGATTATGATTAGCCCTATTTGTGTGCTTTGACCAACAAGTAGCTGAAAAGATAACCGGAGGAGGGGACCAAACATTGAGAAGAAAGTACACTTTGAGAAGATTGACATTTACATTTGGTTCAAAAACAAAAAGTGGAAGTGAAAGGGGGAGGCAAAAAGAAAAAATAACAGTTTTTCTTCAAATTGTTTGGTATAATTGAAAAAAAAATCTCAAATACTAATATATATATATATATATATATATATATGGATGAGCCATATATTAATAAGCGATGTACAGAAAAAAGTATATGGGTTGAATATTTAGTATTCTCTTATTTATTATGTGTGTGTAGTGTAGTATTTAGAGGTATGGTCTTAATTAAGAAGAGTGTAGGCTTTAATCAATTCCTTCATCCTCACTATAAATTGAAATTGTGAGTGGGTTAGAATATTTTTTTCTTGTTGCAATTGAAAAGATGCGTATACAAGTCTTTAATTATATAAACAAGAATGAGCCATCAATCAACCATTTTTCTAAATATTATTTGTTTTCAAAAAATTCATATAATTTTGGAAACCCACCTTAGTTAACTACTATAAATATATGTATATAGATGGATGGATGGGCCATTAATTAATAATTGATGCGTAGGAGCTATCATCTTAAGAACATAATAGACATTAATCAATTCCTTGGTCCTCATTATTTTGTGGACTATAAACTGAAAATTGTGAGTGGTCCCCTTTCAATTGACAACTAATATATGCCTAAGCCAACTTGCTAACAATTATGCATTTCGTTTGGACTCCAAATTTAATTAATTACACTATCATAATATTTTGTTCAAACATTCTTGTACAAGGAATTTATAACATCCTCATAGGATACAAAAGGATGCTGCCCCAACCATTCTTCAAACCTATATACCTCTACTTATCAAATTTCCCTTCCAATCAATCTATATATATTTTTTTTGTTTAAATTAAATTTCTCGTGATTATGATGACAACAAATGAATGGAACACGTTGTTTCATCTCATCATTAATCTTATTATTAGTCATGTAGATCAATAATCATAATTAGAGCCACTATTATGTATATAGATATTAATTAAGGATGAGATGATGTTGCATACCTACCATTTTATATAATCTCTCAAAAATATATATATACCATTAATTAGGTTTGTTCATCTTTAACATAAAATACTAAGAGTTGATTTATATTTTAATCAGTCAGTAAAATTAAAGTCTTATAATAAAGAATTTGTGGGTCCCGTACAACCAAATTGAATTTATACTTTGGTTTTAATCTTTTAATATACAAAATAATATAAATTGCAACTAAATTAAAAAAAATTAAAAATAAAGTGTGGTATGTGTTTTGTGCAGGGTGGGCAAATGAATAGCCTTAAAAATTGGAGGGCAGTTCCCAATGAGATCTCAAGAGAGACCAACATCCTCCCAACTGTCCCATTCTCCAAAAACCCACGAGCACTCTCATCTTAATTAAAATATAAAATACTACATAAAATGCAACAAGCCAATATAATTAAGATTTGTTGGTCCCCCAACCCCATCTTGCCAACATCATCCAATTTTAAATAAATACTCCAACTAATAATAATAGAGTGAAGAGAAATTATTGGGTGTATGGGTCCATAACATCATCTTGATCTTCAAGTTATATCACAATCCTCAATTAAAACTCAAATTATAGTTGTCGTATATTACTACTTTTATGCATGTTATTTCCATGAAAAATGACAAATCATATCATGGTATAATTAGTTCCATAAATCTTAAGTGAAAAAATTTAAAAGGAATGAGAAGGACCCCATAAGATGATTGATGGGTCCTAATCAAATCTAATGGGAGTGCAGTGCATCAAGAATCATGTGGGTTTTGTTCATTGTAAGGTCTATGGGGAGCATCATATTTTCTACTACCAAAAAATAAAATATATATATTTAAATTAAATAGAAAAGAATCTTGAAAAAGGAATAATAAAAAAGGGTATAGGGTGGCCTAAAAAGACTGATTTTTTAGTAAAGAGGTACACAAATACAAATACAATGAAAGAATCCCATCATTCCAAAATCCCTTTTTCATTTTTGGAAAAGAAACAAGTGAAAATTGCAAATTTTTTGTATGTAAAGGAGAAAACAAAAGCCCACAATCTTCAATAGAATAGAGGGGAAGTAAAGGAAACAAAAGTCAGTTGCTCGAGGAAGAAAAGGAGGAAAGAAGAAGCCAAAGCAGCACTAAAATCAAAACAAGGGGGAGGGTTGTCTTCAAAAATTCTAATTCAAATTAATTTTTTTTAAAATTTAAATTAATTATATAATATATTTACGATGTGATTGGAGAATAATTTACAAAAAAAAAATAACCAATTAATCCCATTTGCAACAATTGAATTTAACAAGGGTCTTAGCTTTAGGTTCACAATCCAAGTCAATCTGGTCAAACATTTTACTAACCGATGAACTCTAACATTCTAACATTATTATATAACATCATATTGTCCTAAAACTGCCAACTTGTCCAATTGTTTTCTTGTTTCTTTTTTCCATCTTCATATTATTCAAAGTAGACATTACTTGCTTACTAACTAATTTTTTTTTCTTTTTCGATCCAGTTAAATCTAAATTAATTATATAATAAATATAATACACATCATATATTAATTATGTGATTGATATTTATAATTTAAAAAAATTAATGAATCACAAAATAAGTATATTATAATTAATTTAATTCAAAACTAAAACTTATATGAAATAGAATTTTCCCTCATGAGGATTTCATTTCATGTGCTTCAAGTGTGCATGCTTTCCTCTTACTCTCTTTTGTTGTTTCTTGAGATTATGTTTTTCCCTTTTCTTTCCTTTTTTTTTTTTTTGTTCCTCCTTTCCTTCTTCCTTTCTACCCATTAAACAATGGGAAAATGGCAGGTTATGAATCATCCTTTCCCCTCTAAAGGAAACAACCATCATTGCTCCCAACAATCCTTTTCAACCTGAACTTGCAAGATTTGATATTCCATTCTCTCTTTCTCCTTTCAATTTAAATACCACACTCTTTATAACCTTTGTTTTTCCTCCCCCTCTCCTCTCCCCCCCTCCACTCTTCCCTCTCCTCCTCCTTTTCATCTTATGATGGATCCTTCCTCCACCAACTCCGTCAATGGCTTCTACAACTTCCTGACCAGAGGCATCGATGATCTTGAACGCGTCTTCTTGTCTAACAACTTCATGTCCATCCAATTCCTGCAGAGAGTCTTGTCCCTCTTGAGATCCTTCCACTCTCAGTTGACTCTTTTGGTTCAGAAACTCCATTTGCCTGTTGGTGAGAAATGGCTTGATGAGTATATGGATGAAAGTTCTAAGCTTTGGGAGGTTTGCCATGTCCTTAAAGCTGGCATATCAGGCATGGAAAATTACTACACTGCAGGCTTCAACATAACTTCTTCCCTTGATGGCCATCGCCGTTTGAGCCCACAGCTCTCCCGACAGGTATTTAAATATATATATATATATATATATAGATATATTTGATGCGGTGGTTTTGATTTTTTATGATTCTTGATCGAATTCTTGATGGAAAACAGGTTATTCGGGCTATATCAGGATGCAGAAGAGAGGCTGTGGGGCTGGAGGAGGAAAATAGATCTCTGATGGAGACAAGAATTGAGCCCCTGTCTTTGAAATTTGATGAGAAAGTGTCTGTAGAATCAAAGCTGAATGGATTCAATGGTTTCAGGGGAGTTCTTTATGCAATGAGAAACGTTAGTTCACTTCTGCTGATGATTTTGCTCTACGGATTAGTCTACTGCTGGCCCGAACCGAATTTTTCGATAAACGGATGTGAAGGGTGCCTGTTCTTTGGATCAGCCTTCATGATCTCAACAGCCAGGCTGCAGCAGAGGGTGGAATCTGAGATCAATCAAATGACGGGGCGGGCCGGGGTTCTGCTGTATGAGTTTAGGAGATCAAAGGTTGCCATGGAAGAGCTGAGGGGGGAGCTTGAGAGGAGGTGCTCACAGTCGCAGGGGATTGTGGAGTGGGAATCAGAAGTTGGGATAAGAGAAAGCGTGGAAAGTTTGAAGGGTTGTTTTGGGGTTTTGAGGGCTGGGACTGAAAACATAATTGGACAGCTTGATGACTTTTTTGATGAAATTGTTGAAGGGAGGAAGATGCTCTTGGATTTCTGCAGTCATAGGTAGACAACTCAAGAGTTTTCCCTTTTTTGTTTTTCAAATTCAAGAAATGACAAGGAAAAGGAGAAATACAAGTGTAGGTGAACATTATTAGTAGTAGTTGAAGTTGATTGTATCTCATTTTAGTTTCTCTTTCTCTTTACAATTTCTTCTTGTTGATCTTTTGTTTCTACAGCAGCCAAAATTGGGAGGCACTGCAGATGCCTTTGCTTTTAATAGGAAAATATGTTAAATAATGCAGCAAAAAACATGGTCTTCAGATAATAAAAAAGATTTGAAAAAACAGAAGCAAAGGTAGTGAAAAAGGGACATGACAAGACAAGAACAAGCTGTGATGCAGAAGAAACATATTTCAACCAAGCATAAAAGCAGAATCTCTCTGTTTATGTGTCTGTCTTCCATATGTAGAAAGCAGTGAAAGTAAAGAATGGAAAGTTCTTGTTGTTGCTCAAAGCAGAGTAAAAAATCTTGATAACTTATTCAAATCCTTTTCTGCATTATTTTAGTGCAAAAAAAGTGATTGTGTTTTGTTTACTGCTTCAACATTTAGTGTGGACTTTTGGTTGCTGTAACAGTGACTGATCATTCCAGTAGAAGAGGGATGATGAAAGTGGAGGCTTCTGTTAGATTCCTGGATTTCACTTTAATGTCAAAAGTAGATGCATTTTTCGCACTCTGGGAACCTTTTGTCTGATTCACTTGCCTTTGTACACAATACATGTTATCACCATTCCCATTCTTTTCATCTCTCTCTCATCAATTCCGAGATGATTTTATTCTTTCTTGCTATTTTCTTCCCCCTTTCAGGGGCAGACTGTGCAAGGGAATATAATATAGTACAGCAATATAATAAGATTTGAGGTCTCTGTCTCCACCTTCTAACCGGATCTCATGCTTTTTGTCCCTGGCCGGAAATTCATGCGTTGCCAGTCAAATAACATTTTTACATAAACAAATGCATAATCATAGAGTCAAATAAAGGGACACAACTGCAAATAATGCCTTCTGCTTGCGGTTTTGGCAACATATTTGTGTTCCAACTAATCCAGTCCAAGACTCTTTCTACAAACATTATCATTTAACAATTCAACATTTCTGGCAGATAAGATACCAGCATCATCTCATGATAAATTACATTTATAGTCTCTTTGACTGTACCAAGAATTCAAAATTCAGACCCTGGAAGTACAAGGAGGCAATTGTGTCACACCATGGTTGTTACATACCAAGCTCAAATTGAGTTTACAAGGAAATCTCAGAGCGACTACAGCTAAGTGGATATTCTTCTTCATACTTATACTTACATTATTCATCGACACACACACACGAGCAAGGTCTGACAAACTCAAGTAACTGAACTATACGTACTCTAAAACAAAAACAATTCCAAAAGAAAAACAAAATATTTAGTGTCATACCTAGAAAGTCTAAGTCAGCATATTGGGCTTTGCTGATGGAGTCAATCACTAAGTTGAATGATTAAAGGTAACTGTATCAACTTTAATGACTTGTCTTGGAGCTAAGATTATGATTTCCTGGATTAATACATGCCATTATCTTCGTAAACACATTTGATTGTGATATGGCTTCTTCAAAATCAACAGTTTCCCTTCTCTCTCATCCTGAATTCGGAACTCTGTACACGAATTTGAGGGTATTTGGAGCAAACCTTCAGTTGAATCATTTTACACAACTAAGTGCAGATAGGGCGATTCTCTCCAATTTGCAGTAGAGCTGCACAATGAATTTGAGATTTTGCTTAATTATTACTGAAGAATCTAACAAGAACATCTTCAGATAGGAGACAAGAAAGAAAAGCAGAGTCACTCAATTAAACAAACACTGACTGTAATATTCACGAAAATAGCACCAAAATAATAGATATCCTCCGAACAATCAAATATTCGTTCACAAATAACTAAAGCTCCAGGATGTTGGAGAAACTTGTCCAATTATTGGGAGCCTGATCCCATTATTTTCTATGCTCGTTATATATGTTGAAATAACATACTTCAGGCCTTACAAATTAAGCTGGTGAAACAGTAGCAACAAGGTAAGAGTCTGTTGGATGAGTAAACAGACATGGGCGTTGTGATATTGTTAGCTTTATGGTGATAGTTCCATTTTATATAGACTTAGGATGTTGCTGTTGCGGCAAGACATGGCTTAGAGAAGGGTGTGAGGCAAGATGTGTCCTGTTTTAGATGTTAGGAAAATGAGCTATTACCAAATGGAGTTGGCCTAACATACAGGATGCAAATTATCAACCTATAAACTGAACCCTGGACAGACACAGTAACTGAACCATCTGAATCAAGATATAAACAGGCTGTCATTAGCATGACTATCTAGAGCTGCTTATCAGCAAACATACAAGCTTGGAGTTGGGACCAAATGAAGTGAATGAGGATAGCAGCTGTTACCACATCATAAGTAAGCTAGTAGAGCAAGTCGAACTGTAGTCAAAACATCATAAGAGAACTAAAACAGAGCATGTTAGAAAGGCAAGATACACAAAAACTAAATATATGCTAGAATACATGCACAATATAAATGAAGAAAATACAAACTTAACTCATGATGATGATGATATTAGATGAGATATTGCCTAAGCATAATCCACTATTACAAAGTGTATGCCTTCCAATCATTCAGATAGAGGAAATATATGCATTAAAAAGATACAACCTTTTTCTGCACTAGATATGAGTGAATTAGTTCCCCTCCTAATTCTGTACCAGAAATTAAAGTTATGTGAACATAGATGCAAAATGACACAAAGCTCTATGGATGTAGAATCTAAGGGAAAAGGCAAAATAAAAATAGGAAGCATATTGTGGTACATAGCATAGACTAATCAATAGAAAAGAAGACCTCAGATAGAGCAATTTTGTTGTGCATCAAAATGCACTCAATTTCAAATCTTGGGCCCCTTTTCTCATTTATTTTCACCTTTTACGCTATTAACTTTGTTGTAAGCTATAAGAAATTTGGGCCTAAAATTCTCATACAACGAACTTGAAAAAATTACACTACTTGCTCACAACCAAACAAGCGCAGATAAATCCTATCTGTACCGATTCTTGCACTATCACCATCACTCTATATGAGAAGCAACAGTACTAACCATCTCATCAAGCAAACATTACAAGAAAAACCCATATCAGAAATTTTAAAAAAAAATCCCACAAGAAGTTGTAGGAAGCTGTTACTTGAGCAAACACGCAACTGCATATGGTTAGCAACAACAATTAGCGCAATCCGCATACACATTTACAGCCAAGAAGAATAAGTAAGCAGAATTCAAACACAAAAGAAATATATATCATTCAGCAGCAGCGGCAGCAGTGTCTGAAGCAGCTACAGTAAAAGTACCGTAATGGGCTTCGACGATTACCATGGGGCTTGAGGAAGCTGACGAAGAATTGTGGGCACCCGACTGAATTTCCATCGGAGCTGGTGGCAGCGTTGTGTATACGTCGAGAGAGAATGAATTGCCGCTTTTACTCAATTTGCGCAGGGTTGTACTAAAATCGCTTTATAACAATATTCTTTGCCTGTAGTACTGCTTAAGCGTACCCGAAAAATGAAAAGGAAAAAGCAAAAGAATGAAAGGAAGGTATGGAATGGAACTATTTGTCAACTTTTTTAGTTGGGGAGGCTTTTATTTTGTCATAAATATCCCACCTATTTTTGTTCAGAAAGATATCCCACATATGCTCTTTCAAATCAACTTGAACAACGGAATTAATGATGTGGGCCTGATCTTATTTCAGCTAACATAGACTGATGAGGAAGACATAATTCAAGAATCCTGGAGCTAAAATATCTGTTTAAGGTCTGAATTTATACATCAAGAAGTTTGTCTCTTGAACAAGTTATAGCTACCATACTACATTCTTGAAATCCGGAAACACCAGTTTGATGGAGAAGAAAACAGTTTGCTTCTTCCTTCCTGTTCTAGTCTTGTTTCTAAGCATCAGTAGGATTTGCTCGGCCCGAATAGTTTCCAATCAAACCACAGATCAAGATGCACTTGTTGCTTTCAAAACAGCAATAATTTCAGACCCTTATGAAATCTTGGCCAAGAACTGGTCTTCTGATGCATCCATTTGCAACTGGACTGGTGTTTCTTGCAGTCACCAAAGAGTCACAGCCCTTAACTTCTCCGGCTTCAGCTTCGAAGGGACTGTCACTCCAAGTCTTGGCAACTTAACCTTTCTCAGTTCTTTAGACCTTACGTCCAACAATTTCACAGGCTTCATACCTCAAGAACTTTCCAATTTGCACCGATTACAAGTGATAAATGTGGGCTTCAACAGCTTCATTGGAGAAATACCATCTTGGTTTGGAACCTTAACAGAACTTGAGATCATTTTTATGAACAACAACAAGTTCTCTGGCAGCATTCCTCCATCGTTAGGGGACTGCTCAAAGCTACGGATACTCAACCTGGCATACAATTTTCTTGGTGGAAGTATCCCGCAAGAAATTGTTAATCTTTCTTCACTGGAAACGTTAGACTTGAAGTATAATTACCAGATTACAGGTTCCATCCCATACAGTATCTTCAACTTGTCATCCATCGTGAAAATTGATCTCACAGGCAACAGCTTGTCAGGTGGGCTCCCAAAGAATATGTGCAATAGTACTTCAAGACTCAGAGGACTTTATCTCTCCTTGAATCTACTTAGTGGGGAAATTCCCTTCAACATTTACAAGTGCAGTGAGCTCCAGGACTTGTCCTTATCCTTTAATCATTTCAACGGCAGTATACCAAGTTCAATTGGTCGGTTAGCCAACATCAAAACTTTGTTTCTAGGAGTTAACAGCTTCCAGGGTATGTACTTCCTTATTTCTTCATAAACTTATTGATCAAACACAAAAGCTGATATTAAATCTCTCTGAAGATTCTTAGATGAGCCCTTTTATCTTTCAGGGGGAGTTCCACTGGAACTACGCAATCTATCACGTTTAGAGTTGCTCAGTATCCGAGGTGCCTCTCTAACAGGACAAATTCCATCTTTTATCTTCAACATGTCTTCCCTGAAACAGGTCGATTTAGCCAACAACAGTTTATCAGGAAGCCTTCCAGTGGGCTTGTATCATAATCTTCCCAATCTGGAGCAGCTGTTTCTTCAAACCAATCAGCTAACTGGCCAAATTTTGGACAAAATATGGGACTGTAAGATGCTTTGGGTCATATCATTGTCGAATAACAAACTCTCCGGTCGCATACCTAAGCATCTTGGAAATTTCACGGAGCTGGAATATCTATATCTGGATAATAACAACTTCACAGGTATATTTAAATCCTCAAGAGATTAGCTCTACGAAATGATAAAAATATGTATACTTTTAAGTTACCTTGAAAACTTTCAGAATCTTCTTGTTGATCTGATTTTTAACATGTAGCAACATCACATTGGTAGGTGAATTACCAGCTGAGCTTGGTAATCTTAATCTTGTGGAAATCAATGTCCGTAACAATGTATTATCTGGTGCAATCCCGTTGTCCATGTTCAACATATCAACAGTGACGATGTTGGAGCTTTCAGCCAATCACTTCTCAGGGCAGCTTCCTTCAACCTTTGGTCTTTCACTTCCCAATCTACAACGGCTTTATTTGTCTGACAACAGACTCAGTGGAGCAATTCCAAGCTCTATCACCAATGCTTCTAGTCTTACTATCTTAGAATTGGGAAGTAACTCTTTCACTGGGCCAATGCCTAACTTTGGTAATTTAAAACTCTTACAGATGCTTTTGATTGGAGAGAATAATCTAACAGGGGAATCTCCAAACCGGGAGTTGACATTTCTATCTTCATTAACAAATTGCCGATATTTGCAGTTGGTAGAAGTATCTCTAAATCAGCTGGATGGTGTACTCCCTGCTTCAATAGGAAATTTCTCTACTTCTCTTCAGGTTTTCAGAGCATTTGGTTGTGGAATCAGAGGTTCTATACCTGCTGAGATTGGAAACTTGACCAACTTGAGAGACTTATATTTAGACAATAATGTGCTGACAGGATTAATCCCAGGAACACTGGGAAAGTCAAAGCAACTTATACGTATATATCTTGAGCACAATAAGCTCGAAGGAAGCATCCCCAATGATCTTTGCCAGTTAAGCAATTTGGGGGACTTCTATGTGAGTAACAATGCACTCCATGGCCAGATTCCTGCATGCTTTGGTGAACTCAAGTCCCTGAGAGGATTGTACCTAGACTCCAACAAATTGGATTCTAATGTGCCCTCAAACTTGTGGAACCTTAAGGATCTCTTGGGCCTCAACTTGTCCTCAAACATTCTTAGTGGGTCTCTGCCATCTGAGATTGGAAACTTGAAGGTTGTCAGAAACTTAGACTTATCATGGAATCAGTTCTCGGGCAATGTCCCAAGTGCTATTGGTGGAGCAGCGTCATTGGTTTCCCTATCTTTGGCACACAACGAATTTCAAGGGTCTATTCCTTGGTCGCTGGGAGATTTGAAAGGCTTGGAATCCTTGGATCTCTCCTTCAATAATTTTTCTGGATCCATCCCAAAATCACTGGAGGGACTTTCCTATCTTCAAATCTTTAATGTTTCTTACAACAGACTAGAAGGACAGATTCCTACAGGAGGTAAGTTTGCAAACTTTACGGCTCAATCGTTCTTAAAAAACTATGGTCTATGTGGCTTGGCTCCACTACAAGTCCCACCATGTGGAGAAAGTCTTAACAAAACAAGGTCCAAGAATGTTGCCTCACTGGTGAAGTATATCATACCTCCTTCCATAACAGCCATCATTCTGGTGATCATTGTTCTTCTGCTAATGAGAAGACGAAAAGAGAGCAGAAAGGTACCCGATAGTGAGATTTCCTTACTTCATGCATGGAGAGGAAGTAATTATCTGGAACTTCAACGAGCCACAAATGCCTTCAGCATGACCAACATACTTGGAAGTGGAAGTTTTGGTTCAGTGTACATAGGAACACTTTCTGATGGCCTAACTGTTGCGGTAAAAGTCTTCAATTTGCAGTCAGAAAAAGTAGCCAAAAGCTTTGATACAGAAATAGAAGTACTGAGCACCATCCGCCATAGGAATCTAATAAAAATCATCGGCTGCTGCAGTAACCCAGATTTCAAAGCTTTGGTTCTGGAGTACATGCCAAATGGAAGTTTAGAGAAATGGCTATATTCCCATAACTATTTCTTGGATTTAGTACAAAGATTGAACATAGCAGTAGACGTGGCATTAGCCTTAGAATATCTTCATCTGGGCTATACATTCCCTATTGTGCATTGTGATTTAAAGCCTAGTAACGTCCTCCTAGACAAAGATATGACTGCACATGTGGGCGATTTTGGTATAGCCAAAATCTTCTCGGAAGGAGAGTTAATGGCTCAAACGAAAACCTTGGCAACGATCGGATATATGGCACCTGGTGATGCACTGTCCTAAAAACTTCACTGTTCCTTGGTCTTGGTTCAAAAATTTTAAATTTGCACAAATATTTTAAACTTGATGAATTCTTTCACCTGATCTTGCAAGTGCCCTTTTCTATGCAGAATATGGATCTCACGGCATAGTAGCAACTAGCGGTGATGTCTATAGTTTCGGTGTAATGCTGCTGGAGATGTGCACACGGAAAAAGCCAACGGACGAAATGTTTGGTGAGGAAATGAGCCTGACGAGTTGGGTGAGCCTCTCGTTACACAAAAGCACGATAACTGAAGTTGTGGATACAAATTTGCTGAGAAGAGAGGACCAGAATTTCTCAGCAAAGGAGCAGTGTTTGTCTTCAATTCTGCATTTAGCAATGGAATGCGTAGCCATTTCACCAATAGACAGAATCGGCATCAGCGAAGTTGTGGCCAAGCTAGAAAAGATCAGAGCTATGTTTCTAGCAGCCAATACTAAGTTAGAGGACAGCAGCAATGCTTCATCTTTCAGACAGATGCCTGCATAATTTTTTGTCATATAAAAAACTGATGAGCAGCAATTTACAAGAGATGATATATCATTTGGCTCCTGCTCTTTGGATTTCCTTTTACCTCTGATATTATGAAGTGTATGCATTATAAGAAAAATAATTGTCGTTCTCAATTATTGGTGGTGCAACTTTTTGTGACAATGCTTGAATTGCTCGTATAGCTTGGTTTGCAGGTATTAGTTGGAACCGATGATTCGAGTGTAGTGGCAAAAACTTTTGACATACTGGATCATTGTCTCCAACTTCGTCCTCTATTTTAACAACTTTTGTAAGGGAGTAGTACTCCTTATTTATGCTTTTGTGATTTTCTATAAAGGAGTAGTACTCCTTGTTTATACTTTTGGTGACTATTTGTAAAGGAGTAGTACTCCTTTTTTACAGCTTCTTAGAAGTGATAGGGAGTTAGTACTCCTCACTATAAATTTGCTCGCTTTCTAATTTTAATAAAAAAGGGTTGGGGATTTCGAAAAGCTCCCCATCTCAAAGTGGTTTAACTAATAAAAAAAAAGAAAAAAAATTAAAGGGTTCACAATATCTATAAATACTTAATTAATTCATTAATCAAGAAAAGCTAATTTTTTACAAATTAACATTTATTTTTTTATTTGTTTCATATAAAAATAAAAGTTAAACTGAGAATTTTCTTTTATTTATTTTGATACTGTTCTGTTGTATCCATCATGTCTAACCTGGTGAAATTGATGCATTTTTTCTTCTCAATTGTGCTTACTTATTTCTAAATTTTCAGTTTTCTTTAACCAAACATGGCGCAAAAGACATCACCTGAGGAACGGTATTTTCGATATTAAAATATATATATAACTTTTTTATATGTAATTCATGTCAAAGTCTGCGGCTCAACCGGGCCCTTCTTGTACTTGTTCCAAAACCTAAGCCAACGCATTCCAGTTCCTCCGAAAAATGGAGTCTTTTTCCGATGAATCATTTGCTCTCTCCTATTGGGATTACTTTACTTTTGTTCTTATTCGTCCTGTGCTTGCTGTTCTCTTTACTCTCTCTCTACTCTTCTTCGGTCAGCCTCTCTCTCTCTCTCTGGCCAGATGTAAATTTTGCGTTTGTATATATTTGTCAGTGAATTATTTAGTAATTATTATGTTTGTTGAGGTGCTGATGATGTTAAGTGAGTTTTCATGATGCTTTCATGTGGGTTCTGGAATTGCGCCTACTTACATGCCTTTTTTGTCTGGTTCTTGATGTGGGCTATTGAAATTTGGTCTCTTTCCAGGTTTATTCGTGTTCTATTTTGGGAGAATGGAATATTGAATTGAATTATGGTTTATTTTGAGATTCTTAATCTAGCATACTTAAATTTTGCCTGATGAGTAGATTTATTTCTTGATTAATTTCCTGTCTAATTTGGCCTAATGCTTTGGAGGTTATGGAACTTGAAATGCTACAATCTTCAACTTTCCCCTAAAACCTCTTCTCTTTTTGTTCGTATATATCTGATCTCTGTAGGTTGGTTCCTGGCATGGAAACTGGTATTGGTTCATGTACCTCTGGTGCAGGAGATCTTTGGTCTGAGGAAGAAACCTGTCAAGCCAAAGCCAGTTGGTAGAAGAAGATTTACTGAATTTTACAACAGACTTAATGCCCAAAATCCCTCTTTGGAATGGTAATATCTAGTCACACTGAACCTTTTTTTCCATATTTTGTATTTGTATTCATAAAGAGATTGTTCAATTGAATTGCAAACGACTTTGCGTTTAGATGGATTTGAAACCCATCATAATACGTGGAAAAATAGTTCAAATTGTGGCGAAGGATTTAAATCCTTAATAACGCGAAATTATGCAAGCATAATTGAAACTCAAATATACCAACTTACCAAGAGGATGAGAAGTCTACTGTGATTGTTCAATTGTGTACAGAGGAAATACACTATATTCCTTAATTGTTATTGTCTTAATCTGAATGTAAAGTCTGATGTTAAGAGCATATATTAATACCACATAGAATCATAATTTTGGTATTGTGTTACATCAGAAAATTTCCTTGTGCCAGAATGTCGCTACAAGAGATTGAAGTACTGTCAAAGATAGCACTGGTCTGAGCTCATCTGCAATCTGGTACCTACTGTTTAAGAGGAAGCTTCAAATGATAGCTGCTGCAAGTAGAGGGCTGGAAGAGACTGCAACACTTGTTCTTGCATTAACTTGTCGGTAGAAGCCTGTAAATGGGTCGTATTTGTAATTACTATGGAGGGTAACATGTATCAGTTTACACAATTAATGTATAATGACTTTGATCAGTTCTCTGACCATTTATTTCTTCATGAAAATTCCTTCTTGAGTCGTTGCGATAGCCAAGAAGATACATGGTTGATAGCTACGCTAACATTATATCATCTTTTGATAAAACGTATAACATCCTCAGAGTCTTGTGCATTCATTTGTACAAATGAATCAGCGGGAATTTCCACCATGAGGTGTAAGTGTATTTACTCTTTCCAGGCAAGTTCATCCCGTTTTCGAGTTTGCAAACTGGTAGGGTTGTAGGCATACAACTTCTCGTCTGAATATCTCAATTTATTGATGTATCTGCAATCTACTCAACTATTTATCTTCAATCATTCATATGGATTTCATGAAACGAAGACACTCTTCAATAGAACAAAATACATCTTACTTATCCAACCCGGATTCAAACTTGGAATTTTCAGCCCAAACCCGAAACCTCTTGGGAAGGTCCATGAGTTCTGCCCATTGGGCCGGCCCGGTCCTATAAATTCTCCTTTTCTCTTCCAGATATGAGATACCAATGCGCTCCTCCAGAACAATCGCTATCCTTCTCTGATCGATACAACGCCGTGACGTCGTCGTTTCTTTTGTTGAAATAGGGATCTCTATGGCTACGGTGCCTTCAACCACGGCGGCTGCCGCCGCTTCGTCATCCTCTCAGTACACGTATCCGCCCGCCACCACCTCCTATTTTCCGACCCCGTTTCACCTTCAACAAACGCCTCCTCCACCTCCCGTTCCTTACATCGGCGCCGCCCCTCCTCCTACCGTTCCGGCTGTTCCTCTACCCGTTTATCCCGCTCCTCCCACCGTGTACACTTTGCCGCAATATCAACAGGCGTGTATATCAATTCTATTATTTTTTAATGTATAAATTATATGCCTTATAGTTTAGATAGTTAAATTGCTGCTAGGGTTGATTGCGAATGTATTTAAAGTGGTGCTAGATGATTTCTGCTGTAAACCTTTAATTATCTTGACAGTTGCTACCAAGCATTATGTGATTATTGATGCAATTTTGTCCCTGTTGATTCGGTTATGTTTCTATCTAATACTGGGTGTTAATTTAGACAGGCCCAACAGTTGTTCCAGAGGGATGCGCAAACAATAACACCAGAAGCTATTGAAAGTGTAAAAGCTGCACTTGCAAGCAGCGATATTGAGCACAAAGCAGAGACTAAGAAGAAGGCAATTCCTCGGAAAGCTGCAGGGCAGACTTGGGAGGATCCCACCCTTGCAGAATGGCCTGAGAGTATGAGTTTATTGTTCGCACTGTTTGTATGTTAAGCAAGCTTGAGTCTATTAATTATTATTCTGTTGGGTATCAACCACCGGTAGTAAAGCCCAGGAATCAACTCTGATCAAACTATTACAAAAGATAAATGGGTTTGAAACCCTTATACAATTATTCATCAATACAAGAATAAAAATAATTACAGATTTATACAAATACAAACAGATCTATACAGTAAATAATGTAGCAGTTAAAGGAGTCTTTGGTAAAATCTTAAGCTCAGAATGCCAGGTCCGAAGACTGCAAACCCAAACGCCACAAAAGCCTGCAACCCAACTCACGGTTGCTTAAAGCACCGGGCCACAAAAGCACCGTATAACCTAGAGCCACTCAGGCACAGATCCACTCAGGATCACTTATCATTTATCAACCACAAAGGTTAGTTCACTAAGAACTTTTAAATGGAAGCACGGAGAAGGAGATATTAGAGTATATGATTTCAGGTTATGTTCGAATCAGAATGGAACAGGATATTTTGTAGGGAGTAGCCATTAATAGCCAGAGGGGATGATCGAGAAAAAAGGGCGGTGAAAGGAGAAACGGGAAAGGAGAAACCAAGACCAGAGACAAAAGGAGAGAGAAGATAGAAAATTGAGGCGTCGGGTATTAGGGTTAGGGTTTTGACTGAGAGAGAGAGGCTTCATATTTAAAGAGGTGGAACTGGGTCGGACTGGTAGGCCGGGTAAGGGAAGTGGGCCAGTTTTACCTCCCTTGTTATGTTTGGGTTAAATTCTGTCTAGACATTAGAAAATTTGCTGGAATGAGAGATTCATACAAGGTCATCTCTTTCCTGAAAAATTAACCATACATTCCTAGTCTTGTAGTTTACGTTAAGACCCTATGATGATGAATAATTATGCAGCGATAGATATGTTTCATTGTGTACTGAACAGATATCCGGGTTTGGTTCTGCATGCCCTCCCTTCATTATGTCGTCAACTCACAGTATGAACACCAACTGAGTGAATGCATCTTATAATTTGGAACCTGGGTGATTCTAACATGCATATTGCATCAATAACCATACTGGATTCCAAGTGCCATGAGTGCTAATGTGAGACTAAGGTGTGAAAATCATCCAAGTATGTCTGCAAATGCAACATACTTTGCTCTGTGAGATTCAACTTGCTTGGAAACTAGGGCTAGTGCTTGAGTTACTTTTACTATAATGAGTAATAATTGGTAGTTCATTCAATTTTTTTAGTTGACTTGCGTGGTATTGGCCCACTTGGCTATTGGAACTGGTATGCAGTGAAGTGTATCAGAATAGGTTCCAGAATCCACACCCAGTCTGCAACTATCCTAGTCTAATTGCATTTTTTATTTTATTCCTTAGCACAATTATTTTTTCAACTTCGTTTTCGTCCACCTTTTGGTTATTTTCATGTTGTCCTTTTCAGCAGTTAAAGTTGCCACAAGCAATTTTTACTTGTTGATATCTTGACATCTTGCAGATGACTATCGTCTATTTTGTGGTGATCTTGGAAATGAGGTGAATGATGACGTTTTATCCAAAGCTTTTTCAAGATTTCCTTCATTTAATATGGCCAGAGTATGTTCTCTGCAGACTCACTTATAGCTCTTTCTTGTGCATGTTGTAATTGGCTCTTGCTCTTGTATTATTTTAATATATTTTGAGTGGTATACATGAGCATTTGCATGTCCTCTTCAGATGTTAATATGAAGTGCATGGAGCCCTCAATTGACTCGTATTCGTTAAGGTAGAATCCTCGTTGTTTTAACCCGTGTTGTGATTTTGACAATGCATGAATGACTACTGTAGATAATTGGATGTGTACAGTATCTCAAGTTTGTGCCATATTAACTGTACATTTCTCATTGAGTATATGAATGAAATTTACCGATCAATTGTTGATGGCAAATAGCACTAAATTGTAGAAAGGTATAGTAAGCTTACAGTTAGGTCTAGGAATATTCTTCGTATTTTAGTTGAGGAAATTTATCAGCAGTTTTCTACTCTAAATTGTTGGGCTTTCGTTGCGCTGTGTTTATTATCCAATTATAAAGGATGGTGTTAATTTTTTCTTTTTCTTCTGTAAACTCGATCTGTTAAATATCATGTAGACCTAATACTAGATCATTTTGGTAAAGTATTAGCTAATTATTTTTCATCGTAATTTGTATTGGACCTCTTGTGACATATATGTGTCGACTTTAGTGAGTTGAGGCCCCTCATTTTGTGCCTTTGTAGGGTGTTTGTTGTTGGATCCAGGGCACATTGGTGATATATATGGATATAGGTTTTCCATGCTATGTAAAAAACATATGACACTGAATTATTAGATATGAAAATGTATATAAATATTTCTGCAGTCTCTGAAAAGTTTTAATATTTATATGGAAAAGAGGGGGAAATATATAATTGGATAGTGATGGGGACTAGATATTTGCTCTCTATGATTTTGACTGATGAGAAGTAGAACTAGTAAAATGGAAGTTGAATGAGTTTTGCTTCCATTTGTTTCCTTGGTCTTGTTGTGCATAGACTTTATATGTAAGATCTGGTTATGTATTTTTCTTTTGTGCTTTACATTCATGAATTATCTCTTTGCATTATTCTTGCTTAACTGTAGCAATTGCAACTGCAATTTATGATCTTCAAGGGAAATTTTTAGAACTTCTAAGAGAGAAAAGGAAAAGGAGCCAACTAGTTCATAGGTTCTGTCTTGCTTGAGTGTTGTCTTGTGAACACATTGTACAAAGCAAAGCCTATCTGTTAATATTTTGCTTTTGAAGGTCGTATCAGTGCATATCTGATGAAGAATGTGAGTTGTGTACTGTTACCTGTCTTCTTGAGGTACTTATTTCAGCATTTTAATTATTATATCTCTGGGATGTGAATTTGCCTACTTTTGTGTCTAGTATCTCCCCTGGTGGTTGTGCTCTCATTCTTCTCTGATGTCTGCATTTATAGTGCCTCGTCATATAATTATAAAAATACAACTGATGGTGGCTTATCTTGGATAGGTGGTTAGAGATAAGCGTACTGGTAAAACCAAGGGGTATGGGTTTGTCAGTTTTTCCAACCCGACTGACCTTGTGGCAGCTTTAAAAGAAATGAATGGTAATTTCTATTTTCTCATGTGGGTTTTATCCAAACTTAATTGTTTTCTTTTTCATTCCCTCTCTGCTCTAGAACATAGATAGGCGGGCCTCCTCTGGTCTAGTCTCCAAACCTGATTGTCTGGAGCTCTGAAGGGCCATGGTTTTCCATTCTCCTGGACCCCCTTTACCAGTTGGCCAAGGATGGATAGTGTGGCCCTTGGTACTTATTTAATCTTTGAAAGCTTCTTGAAAAATATTCTTGCTTCAGGGAAATATGTCGGGAACCGACCAATTAAACTTCGCAAGAGCACCTGGACTGAGAGGACTGATGCCGAAGCCCTGGAAAGACAAAAGGTGAGAGTCTCACACTCCTGCTGCGATTGGGGATAATTTATTGGCTGGGCTATGCCCTGGTCAAAGTGTTTGATGTTTCTATTCTTTTGGTTTTTTCCTTCTGTTGCAGAACCAGTCTCAGAAGAAGACAAAGCTGCCGAAGAAAAGTGTATTGCACAAATGAGTGCTTAGGTAATGTGTGAAGGACACACGCCGTTCAAAAACTTAGCCTGGTTTTCCTATGTAGACAAAGAAACTCCTCTACTTTTCATCAATCCTACCATCAGTACATTTATGACTTATTGGAATTGTTTTCCCTCATGAGGCAAGTACATTGGTGTATCCGAGTGATGAAGTGTAAAAACATGATCAAATGATGTTCCCTTTTGCCCAATTAATGGCACATTCGTTCACTTGACTTCAAGACTTCTAGATTGCTGTGACTGTGTCCTTCGGCGCATAGTTCTTTTGTTTTTAGCTGGTGTGAAAGCGCAAAAACAGGCCCCTAAGTGATACGCAATGTCGACCTACTGAGAGGGAAAGTAAACAGATCCTACACGGATGTTTTATTTGTTAACGGGCAACATGATACATTCATTGCCAGAAAGTCTCATTTTTTGATGGACCATTTATTCCTTTGGCTTGGCAAGTAAATCACTAGCATATCTTAACATTGCCTTATATTAATTTATATTAATATAAAAAGAAAAAGACTTCTATACTCACACTTGATAGTTCATAACACACACTTGATAGTTGATAACACTACTGCATCAATTTTTTGTAAAATTAAAAATATCTATCAACTAATAAAAGAACTAATTTATTCAACTTTTTAAATTATACATTAACTAATAAATTAATTTTTTTATAATTTTTTTTCTTAAAAAAATATAATACATTAATTTGTACATTTTATTCTTATTTATAATATATTTTAAAATTTAAAAAATTATTTATTATATATACGTGACCTTTAACGGCTAGGATTATAAGACAAAAGGTACTTCAATGCTTTTTCCTTTGTGGTTACAGAATACAAGAGAATCTTACTAAAGTGCCCTCCGTTTTCCTCTTCGGAACTTGCAAACAAAATAAAAAGGAAGCAGTGTGCAAGCGTGCTTGAAGAGACTAATGAGGGAGCAAACTATTCCACGATAGTAACTTGAGCAAGAAATTTCTTTTGAATAACATAAAATATTGCTTTTGAATGGTTAATTCCCAATGATGATCTGCAGTAAGACTATCGATTATCGACTCCAGCAACTGAAGCTGGCTCCTCACATGATTGGTCTGGCACCGAAGCAGGTTTCTTTTTACCAGGTCCAGATGAGACCTTAACCATCGCAGGTCTTAATAAGCGATCTCCAAGATAAAACCCCCGGCGAAATTCTTGGATTACGATTCCCTCCTTGAACTCATACGACTCCTCACGAGCAATAGCTTCATGCATCTGCATTCAACAGTTGAAATCACAATTGTAAAGAAGCAGAAACTGATGCATGATACCGTCACCCTTATCTAAAAGCAGGTAGACCATTATCAGTGTAGCTTATTACCCAATCAAAGGTCAGTGGACTGATTCAAAATCCAACCCCACAGTTTACATCCACTGTAGACCAACACCAAAAACCCATATGATGTAAAAGTATTGCTGTTCTTGCATCTAAAATTATGTTTAACTTGACATCTAAAGGTCCAGAGATGGGTGGTGGAACAAAAAGTTAAGAGATGAGTAATTGTTATTATTGGAAATAAGAACATAGAAGTAAGCATCCACACAGAAAAATTCAAGCTAAGTTGTGACAATTCTTACCTTAGGATCAAATGGCTTCCCAACTGTGGGGACAGCGGCCACACGCAAGCTCCGCATAATTTCCACAAACTGCTTGTATATACCTTGGTAACTTGTATCAATCTTCTTTTCCATCTCGGTTTCTAGTTTGATCTGTTGCTTGGCTCTCTCAAAACTGTCGACCATCGGCAAGAGACTTTCAATCACTTCTCCTTGGGCATCACTCCTTACTGTTAATCTTTCTTTTTCCGATCTTTTTCTGTAATTATCAAAATCAGCCTGCAAGCGAACTAATTTTTCCTTTCCAGAAGATATTTCTGCAGACATAGCTGCAACTTTCTGGGCCAGCTCATTTTTCTCTTTCTCCATCATGAATATCATATCTTCAAGTTCATATATAGCCTTTCTGTCTCCATCTAAAACAGCTTCCTTATATGCCTGCATGATCAACTTCAGGCGAGCAGGATCTGCTGCGCCTTCTGGCGCTTGGAACTCATCTGAATTGTTTGTCTGCAAGTTCATTTGGATATCATCACAGTAGAAAAGGAAAAGTTCAAAGTCTAAAATTGTTCACATCTAGTTCCATGTGAAATTTTGATTCAACAAATAGATTTGGCACTCTGATTGTGTAGTTGGCGCAAATTGCAAGTACAATTTCATAAAACAAGATAATTTGAGCTAGGACAAATGTCGGAATTTTCTACAAAGATGTCAAGTTAAACATGGAAGATGTAAAACTGAACTGTCGCTCCTTTGTTACTTTTGCATAACCATCTTGTCCAATTGCCAACCATATCCCTGTACTTATTTGTTTACTCGGGAGCAATGGTTAGCAAATTCCGTACTCATATTCATGTTATGACAATCCAAATCCGTTCACCTTTGATTACCAGAAACTTGGTTTTATCCCCAACTTCCCCTTCCCTTATGAAGTTCCATTTCTTGACACAGAAATCATATGTATTCATAGCAACTCTCATATTTTTCACCAAAATATTGCACCTCTACTGGCTGAGACATTATATCATAAGTTTATTTATCTTTCGGTGCATTTGGATTGATGAATTTGAATTTGAGGGAAGAATTTGGAGAAAGGGTTTCAAATGATTCCATTTAAAAAGAATTTGAAATCCATCAATATTCAACAAAACATAGTCCAAAATTAGAATTGAAGTATTTCAAATCCTTGAAGTTCAGAATTATCCAAATACATTCAAAGGATTTCTTATTAAGGATTTGAAAATCCATAATTTCAAATCCTCCAATTCAAATGCAACCTTTGAGAATTAACCCAGAGTGATTTTATACAAACTATTTTGGAATGAACTATCTTTAACTTAAGACAAGCGTAGGAATTATGAAACCATGATTTTTTACACACAAAATATCTTTACTTGCAATAGAAAGCTTCTGTACATTACGACACAAGGAAAAAGATCATGCTGATACTATAACAAAAAGATTAGTTTTTATATTTTAGAAACAGCACCCTAATATCTCTAACCATTTAAACTTCAACCTGTTTGTCAAGCTCCAGCTTTAAACTTCGATTCAATGTTAAAAGATAGCTATAGATGTTCCAAATTCAACAAGATTCCAGAATGTCCAAAAAGATGGGGGGTGGGAGTTTGGGAGTTCACGGCTAGAAAACACAGTCCACAATTTATCAACAAATTAAAATGTCAAGCTTTTTCTCTGAGATAACTAGATAAACAATTAGAAAATAAAAGCAATGCAATTTATGTAGGAGTTGCTAACGGCTATGCCTATGCCCCCATCTCTCTGTTTTTTATGACATTAGCAATCTGCTTCAATTAAAAAGAAGATACAATCAACTATAGCAAATTTATTTATTGAACCCATGAACATTTCAATGTCTGGTGTGTGTGTGTGTGTGCAGAGAGAGAGAGAGAGATTAATACCGGGGCGGGTTGGTTTTCCTCCTGGGCTGAGACGGAAGGTCTAAAAAAAGAACGCCTTTGATTCCTGAACCCATCGGTGATAATTCTTGGATTCCCATTTTTCCTGTATGAATTGAAAACAGGATATGCGGAAAAAACTGTTCTTGAAATGGAAATATTAAATTTTTGAATAGTGGGTCGTTGCAGACACAAATGGTTTGCGGGTCTTGAAGAAGTACGAGAGAAGTTGTGGGGAGTGTAGAGAGAGAGAGAAGCTGAAGCTGCCATCCTTGTGATTCCTAGCTGGACGGAAGGAAGACGAAAGAATTAAAAGAGAAATCCTCAAAGCAGTAGGGGAAAAATGGTGTTTTGTTATAGAAGGAACTAGAAAAGCCGGTTTGTGAAGGATTACTATATTGTCTTTAATCTTATTAAATAAATAATTATGTTTGTTATTACTACCTTCAATCTTATTTTACTCAAAACCACTATTGACCTTTCCGTTTTCATTTTAGGACATTAGAGAAACCAAAAAAAGAAAACAAAGAAGGAATCTGGAAAGGTAGCAGAAGTGTTATTCTATTTATTTTTAAGTATAAATTTTTTTATGATCTCGATTATCGTTACATTACAATTTTTAATTAATAATAATTAATATATTAATTATCAATATTAAATATTTAACCACTTTCTTTATGCAAATGAGTAATTCCATATCAACCCAAAAGAAAGGGGAAAAACCATCAATACCCCCATTAAACAAAAGGCCCATAATCTTACAATATTGTTAGGAGTAAAGGTCAGGGAAAATGAAAATATCATGCGACTGTTAAAATGACAATTATCCACATTAGAAGGAAGACAAAAACGAAAGTTATCTTATGCACATAAAATTTCGTGAATCTCGTGCACACCCCTTTCCCTCGAGAATTCTTGAATTTTAATCAAAGACAATACTTTTCCAGGTTCCCAAGTTTCAGTGTCAAGATCTGTCTTAGGAATCTACAATGGAGTTACATTATATGATTCACTAATAATAGTAATATATACAGTGGTAAATAAATAAAACTAGCAACAAAAATCTTTCCCACGTGTTCATGTCCATCCACAAATATCTCCACTGCCCAATTCATTCAAGATTTCCATTTTCAATCTCTCATCAGCTCACAGTTTATATATACGTAATAGAGTGAATTTCTTTACGTTTTAAAGCTAAAAAGATCAGGAAATCTTGAACTTCCTGTAGTTCATTCATTGCCATGGACTATCCTTGTATATTGCGCTGCAATTTTGCTTCCAGTTCCAATGCTATTGCTTCATCAAGTAATTCTAGATGCCCCCATAACAATATCCCATCTAAATTTCTTCACCGAAAGGTTTCAATTCCCCTTTCGCATGGGAAACATCTTGGATTCTTTTCCATTGGACCCATCAGAAGGGATTCTGTTAAAATGACGGTCTCTGCTGTTTCTTCGGTCGAAACCAGGTAAAGATTTGTATTTTCTTGTCATTTTGAATGTTGGGGGTGAGTTTGGGCTTTTAGCAGAATATATGGAATCTTGTGAATATGTAGGAAAAGAAAAAGGAATGAAAAGGGTCAAGGAGAGCGGAACAGCCTCCTGGGAAAACTGAAAACCGGAATATATCAGTTCCTGGGAGTGGTAATTTATTTGTAAAGATTGAATTTTGCTGGCAAAAGTAAGCTCTATGATCACATGTCATATGAAGAGATGACTGACATGTTTGTTATTTTGATATTTTATGGTTTCAGGGAAGAAGAAATGAAGAAGGACAAGAAAAAGAAAAGGCAGTCTAAAACGTCAGGTGCTGACAAGGTGAAGCTGAAGGTTAGGCTAGATCACCAAGTCGAATTTGGGGAACATGTTGCTATTTTGGGGTCAGCTATAGAGTTAGGCTCATGGAAGAATAAAGTGATGATGGATTGGACAGAAAATGGATGGGTATGTGATCTGGAATTGAATAGCAATGAAGAGCCCGTTGAGTATAAGTTTGTGATAGTAAGCAAGGATAAGGGGAAGTTAGTATGGGAAAGCGGTGATAACCGCATTTTAAAGTTCTCAGGGAATGGAAACTTTAATATTGTTTGTAGGTGGAACAAAACTAATGAACAGGTAGAAGTACTGCCTTGGGATGGGAAAGATGCTGAGGGAGTGGAGGCAGAACAAATTAAAAATGGGAATGTTGTTACCGCCTCTATAGAAGAGGCTGTTACCTCAAGTGCCTTTGTGGAGCAATGGCAAGGGAAGGATGTTGCATTTGTTCGTTCAAAGGATCATTTCGATGCAGAAAAGAACAGAAACTGGGATACTTCAGGTCTCGAAGGGATTGCTTTGAAATTAGTGGAAGGTGATCGTAGTGCTAGGAACTGGTGGCGGAAGGTATTGATGATTTTTGCTCCTTCTACAAACTTGCAATGGCATGAACTTTTACATTTTTTATGTTTACCCCGCCAATATGCAATTTCTATGTAGTTCATGTTGTTTTTGCAAGATCCAAAAATTAAAATTAAGATTAATATGATTAACAGTTTTTGGCAGAGCCAAAATATTTATACTAACATCTATGCTTTCCTTCATTTCTGTTTTGTGAAGCTTGAAGTTGTTCGAGAGCTTGTGGTTGAAAACATTGAGAATGCAAAGCGCTTGGAAGCGCTTACATATTCAGCAATATATTTGAAGGTTATATGATATACTCTTTTTAGTTTGCTTCTGTGGGCAAATTAGTCCGTGTCCTCATCATATGATATTGTTTTATGTAGTGGATAAACACAGGTCAAATTCCTTGCTTTGAAGATGGAGGCCATCATCGGCCAAACAGGCATGCAGAGATTTCCAGGCTTATATTTCGCGAACTTGAAAGAATTTCCAGCAGAAAAGACACTTCACTTCAGGTCACCTTCTGCTAGTTTTCTGAAACAATTGACTTAAACTTGATTTTGGAGCAACTTGGAATCACCATATTATGATTATCAGATGTTTGTGAAGAATCCGGGGGGAAAAAATCAAATCCTACAATTTGGCCTAAATATCATTTCTTATTTTTCTTACGTTATTGTCAAAATTGCACAAACTTTACTGTCTATCTATTGCATCTATTTAATTTCCTCCCTTTTTGTGGTTGTTGCGCTTAAATTTTTGCTATTTCTCATTGTCACTGTCTTCTATCTGTGAATTGTGTACTTTAACTTCATATTCGGGTAAGGTATTACAGCCTACTTGCACAACTGGTCCAGCAGTGATATTCCTCACAAGTATTCTATTATATGCAGGAAATACTTGTTATCCGCAAAATTCATCCTTGCTTACCATCTTTTAAGGCAGAGTTCACAGCATCTGTCCCATTAACAAGAATTCGAGATATTGCTCATAGGAATGATATCCCTCACGACCTTAAGGTTATTCATCAAGAAAACTCTTTTAATTTTTTATTTTTTAGTTAAAAAATTTGAGTTGTTTACATAGTAATAATAACATTCCAGCAAGAAATTAAGCATACTATACAAAACAAGCTTCATCGAAATGCTGGTCCTGAAGATTTAGTTGCCACAGAAGCAATGCTTGCCAGAATTACGAAGAAACCTGGAGAATACAGTGAAGCTTTTGTTGAGCAATTCAAGATATTCCATCGAGAACTCAAAGATTTCTTCAATGCTGGAAGGTAACATACTCTCCACTTTATGCTTTTCCTTTTGGAATTATTAAGTGTTTCCTGATGATTAACTTTTGTTCATTTCTTTCTTTTCTTTAGTTAAACAAATGCTATAATCAAACTATGCTGATCCCCTGAGATCCTTTTGTTGCCTGCTGATCAATTTGCACTTAGGTTTCCTATAATGTTTTCATACCATTACAGACTAGTTTTTCTTTCAGTAATGATGCAATGTGTGTTTTTCTTTGGTACTAGTTCCTTTTTTGGTTCTTTATTTCCCAAGAGTTGCAGAGAGGATTTTCAAGTTTATGTTTTAAAATTCAGTGAAATAATTGTGTTAGTTAACAGGTTCTCTGTTGTCTGTTCTACTGGCTAAGTGATATGTTGATATAGGATACTACTTATTTAAATCCATTTCTGAAACTGGTAAACTTTAGCTCAGCATAGTTCGACATTTTTACTGTTGGGAACTTTCTCAAATTTGTCTTGCTATCTCATGTATATACAGTTCATATTTGAAATTGTCTGTGTGGAGAATAGAATTTCTGGTTAATCATTTGTCATCTTTCTGATGCTTTGGTTATTATCCACATTATTAAAGTCTGGAAGAACAACTGGAATCAATTAGAGATTCACTGGATCAAACCTCAGCAGCCCTATCTGCGTTTATAGAGTCAAAACAGGTATACTTCTCTGTAGATCTAAGTCTGCAGTTATGGATTGGTGTTCTTATTGGAGAATTATTTGTCCATTGAATAAAGATTGTTGTATTATCATCATGGTTCAGTTACACTTATTCACTAAAACATGTAATTAACTATTTTTGGATTACTGTTTGTATCTTCATTTGACCACAAAAATACTAATGCTTATTTTCAATATTTGATACAATATAAATTCGTATATCTAGGTGCAGAAAACATCTTGAAGAATCAAGGAACAGTATTGAAATCCAAAATAATATGAAAGATTGTAAGGGATTATGTAGATTTCTATTTCCACTGCCCATGAGGGTCATGAACGCTTATATTGGTTGCCAACATATCTGTGGGAACGGAATGGTGTTTTTTGTGTTGCATAAAGGTCCCTTGCTTATTATTGTGTATCGTTCTTGTAGTTTTTGTTGTTTCCTTCATTATCCCTCTGCTAACAGCACACATAAACAGTTTTATAACATTGTAAGCATATAATAGAGAAATTACCCATTGATGTCTCTCTTCAGGCATTGGATAATATGGACAGTCATAATTATATTTCTGAAAGTGAATGGATGAGAGTGTTGATGAAAACAATACAAGCTCTGAGTAATCTCCGCCAAGAAATTGCCAAGGGTCTTGAGAGTGGGCTTCGGAATGATGCTCCTGATGCTGCAATAGCAATGCGCCAAAAGGTAAAATCTTCTCTTTATTTCTTTTGTTTTTCACAATAATCAAATATCATGATGTTAATCAAAGAATCCATGCAATCACAGTGGCGTCTTTGTGAGATTGGACTTGAAGACTATGCATTTGTTCTTTTAAGCAGGTAATGCACCCATTATTTTTGTTTAACTTTTTAGTTCTTAAATAATAATAGTATTGGTCACTGATTTATTACCTTTTATGGGCATAAGCAGGTTGGTCACTAAAGTCTCTGCAAATAATTTAGCCTGCATGCAGTTTTGACATGATACAAAAATATGGACAAACTATTAGCTTCCTTCATGTAAAAAGGGTTTGCTGTTGTGGGTGTTATGTAAAAAGGGTTTGCTGTTGTGGGTGTTTCTAATTTGGGTATAGTGTCATCATGGGCTCAAGGCTTTATCGTTTTTTCTGGTCACTATAATAAGCGTGGGCGTTCAATGATCTCTTTGTTGATAGTACATACTTTCAGCTCCATGTTTTTGTACTGCATGGCAACCTTAGGCCCTGGGGTTTGTTTTCCTTCCTAGGTTGAGGGGAAATTTGCTGACAAATGACACATATTGTACCTGTGGCTACTGTATTCTTCACTTATGAGAAATCTGTCTGCTGATATTTTTCAGTAGGACCATTAATAGGAATTGAGCTACCAGGCTCCTGCAGTCATTTCACAAATTTAAACTGGATAGTTGACGGTGCGTTTTTATAGGTTTCTTAATGCACTTGAAGCTGTTGGAGGAGCTCATTGGCTTGCAGATAATGTAGATCAAAAGAATATTAATTCTTGGAATGATCCACTTGGAGCTCTAGCCATCAGTGTCCATCAGTTGGGCCTATCTGGCTGGAAGCCTGATGAGTGCAGAGCTATTGGAAAGGAGCTTCTAGCATGGAAAGAGAGAGGTCTTCTGGAAACTGAAGGTACCTTTTTTTCAGTAAATTCATAATGCTGGTTGTTTCTGATTACACCGTTTTTCTCTGAGATACTTTGTTATTATTAATACAAGGCAGTGAAAACGGTAAGAGAATATGGGGTTTAAGGCTTAAAGCTACACTTGATAGAGCTAAGAGACTGACTGAAGAATATTCTGAGGCCCTTCTTCATATATTCCCTCAAAAAGTTCAGGTAAGGTAATTTAAGGTGCTCATGCTTTATGCCAATCATTGTTGGTAATTCTTTCCTAAGAATCACTACACATTTTAATGTTTTTTCTGGCATGGTTATGTGATATGAACTATCTCCTGCTTTTAATTTTCCAATTCTTTGCAATTTCTAAATCCAGAATTAATATTGCATTTTTTCATCACAGAGTGACACAATTCACCATCATGAATTATATACAATAAATTTGATCCTCGATTATTATTGAATTCTTGCAGATATTGGGAAAAGCTTTGGGGATTCCTGAGAATACTGTGAGGACATATACTGAAGCTGAGATTCGTTCTGGGTACGATACCCAAGTTTACTAAAAATTCTGTAAACCTGTTTTCTTGAAGTTTGTTTGTTACATTTGAAATTGTTATGGCCATCTAATTATCAATTGGAAATACAGGGTAATTTTTCAGGTTTCCAAACTGTGCACCCTTCATTTGAAGGCTGTTAGGAATGTTCTTGGATCTCAAGGTTGGGATATTCTTGTACCAGGAGATGCTTTTGGAACTCTCATCGAGGTACCCCATCTCATGACTCGCACGACACGTCAAAATATCAATTTCACTGGGGATTTGTCTGTGCTTGTATCTACCTGATATTACATCCATGCTGTTGCATTATTACAGCATGTTCGTATAAATGACTCAGTTCCATGTGAAGCACTTCATAAAACTAGTTGCGAAATCCCCATCAATTCTGCCACTACATTAGGCATCCACTGTAAGAAAAAGCTTTAGAGAAAATTTGGTGTATATAAGATTTCTAGTTCATCGTATGCCAAAAGTCATCTGTGATATCACCGTAATGAAATCCCGTTCCAACCTATTAATTGTTGATTTGGGAGTTAAACCTGGGTTTTTTTTAAATCTTCTATTTGAGAAAAATATATTATGTGCCAGTCTTTTTGTGGTTATTTAAAATTTCTTTATGCAACTCGACTTCAGGTAGAGAGTATTGTTCCTGGGTCAGTACCATCATCTGTTACTGGACCAATTATTCTAGTTGTGAGCAAAGCTGATGGAGATGAAGAGGTTCTCTCTATATGTTCTAATTATTTAAATATAGGACTTTGAGGTACATTTTAATTCTCAAATGCATGACTGTCAAGTTAAGATTTTCTGTATCTGTTGATTGTCTGGCAGGTAACAGCTGCTGGAGCAAACATTGCTGGAGTTATACTTATGCAGGAGCTGCCTCATTTGTCTCATCTTGGTGTTAGGGCTCGCCAAGCAAGTCTCATGCCATGTCTTTTTCTTTTACTGTTGTTTTTCCAAGATAGTAGACAGATGGCAAGTGGGCTGATTGTTAAACTTTAAATGTGAATCTGTGGACTGCAGGAGAAGGTTGTTTTTGTGACCTGTGAAGATGATGAAAATGTTGCAGATATCAAGATGCTGATCGGGAAATTTGTGAGGTTATATTTTGGACATTCTGTCCCCTTGGTCTTCTATCTCACCATATATAGTTAGAGTTCCACTGGTTCTTTGAGTGAATTGTTTAGCATGGAGCTTCCACTCTTTCATCTTTTTTAATGCCTTTTCTTGACCAACCTTTTTCAGGTTGGAAGCATCCTCTGCAGGTGTCAGCTTGATACCAACTTCAGCAAAGAGCACGAATGGTAATATTCCACTGGAAAATCAATCAACCACAGGTTCACCGGAGGTTGGAAGCTCAGAAGGAAATACCACTTCCTCGCTTACTGGCAAAACATCTGACATCAATCAGGTATCAATTAGAAATCAGTGCATAATTTGTTCTGCATTCCAATGTTTACGATTGTCTCTGAATGTCATGCAGGTTTTGTCAGCTGGAGATGTTATATTGCTTGAAAATGCTGATTTACAAAGCTCTGGTGCAAAGGCTACAGCTTGCGGTTGCCTGGCTTCTTTGGCTGCTGCTTCTAGTAAAGGTAATGTAGCTTGTGCTGGAGTTGGCATCGTTAGAATTTGAAAATGAAAAATCTCGACCTCTCCAGTAAACTATTTGTTCAATGCTTTAGCATCTAGATCCACTAACTGGATTCTTTGCGAGTGCGACTATCTCTAAACATTAGAAATTCTTATTCAAGTGCCTGGTTCTGATGCTGGAATGACAGTGTACAATGAACAAGGAGTTCCTGCATCATTTAACGTCCCCAATGGAGCAGTATTGCCTTTCGGTTCTATGGAATTGGCTTTGGAGCGCAATGGATCAATGGAGACGTACAGGTCACTAATTGAAAGGATAGAAGCGGCTCAAATCGATGGAGAACTCGATAGGCTTTGTAATGAACTAGAGGAGCTCATTTCTTGCTTGAGTCCCCCAAAAGAAACCATTGAAAGCTTATCAAAATTATTTCCAGAGAACGCAAGATTAATAGTCCGTTCTAGTGCTAATGTGGAGGACTTGGCTGGAATGTCAGCTGCTGGGCTTTATGAATCAATTCCTAACGTCAGCCCTTCTAATCCAATTATCTTTGGACATGCCATTGCACGAGTTTGGGCTTCCCTGTATACTCGCAGAGCAGTTCTAAGCCGCCGAGCTGCTGGTGTGCCCCAAAATAAGGCCGTAATGGCTGTTCTTGTGCAAGAAATGCTTTCTCCAGACATATCCTTCGTACTCCACACTCTTAGCCCCACAGACAAGAACCAGAATCTGGTTGAGGCAGAGATTGCTCCAGGACTTGGGGAAACTCTTGCTTCTGGCACAAGGGGCACTCCCTGGAGACTCTCCAGTGGTAAATTTGATGGGACAGTGCAAACTTTAGCATTCGCAAATTTCAGCGAGGAATTGGTAGTACGCAGTGTTGGCCCTGCAGACGGCGAAGTTATACAGTTGACGGTAGATTACAGCAAGAAACCTTTGACTGTGGATCCCATATTCCGACAGCAGCTCGGGCAGAGGCTTGGCGCTGTTGGTTTCTTCCTGGAGCAGAAGTTTGGGTGTCCACAGGATGTAGAAGGTTGTTTGGTTGGCAACGACATTTTCATCGTGCAGACACGTCCACAGCCAGAATAAGGGAGGACCGTACTTGTAACTAATCAAGGCTGGTGCATGAATACAAGTTGGAAAACAGAGGTGCATGTAGCAGAATAGGTACTCATATAAGGACACTCCCTGATTAGTGTCCATTGGCCAAATCAAACGAATATATATACTTCCTTAAACAATTTAATTTGAAGTCAGTAATAATTCTCTTTTCTAAAATGGGATGGAAACGTTGGTGGTTTGTGATGTGGTAGTCCAAGAGAATGATGTTGAAGGTAATGCTTCCTATTTGCAATAAACACCATAAGAATAAGTAAAGTAAATAATAGACCGTGTTATATTAGTTCAGTACTAAGGAAAATAGACAAATCAATCTTCCGATGTATAATCTGAACTTTGTGAAATGTAAAACACAAGGGATTGGATTTGGGCCTTCCCCTGGGCCTAACTGACCACAGAATTGGTGGACAAGTTGGTACAGTTGTCTCCAAGGCTAAGTGAGAAAGCAAGCACAATATCGCCACTCATCAACATCCTCCTCCCCAAGTAATCCATCACATTTCTGAAACAATACCAACTGGATTTTTCTAGGATTACAAACAAAACTTAAGACGCCTTCTCCATCACCTGTACAGAGCTATACATTGTCAGCAAATGAGCCACTAATTCATATGGTTCATGCTCCCTCGGTTGAGGCTCTTACAATTTATCAGCAAGCCCCCCCAAATGCAGCTGACCTAGGAGAAGGATTAGGTTGGTGGATGAACGCTACTCTCCTTTCCACCATCTGTACAAGTCGCCTTAAGTTTTGAACCGCCTCCAACAGGCTCAGGCATCTGAATGATCTTTCCAAACAACTGGAACGAATTCGCCCCAGTTTTGGATGATGAACTCGGTCCCGGCTGGCCAAGTAGATCAGTGCTGCGGAACTGGACGCTGCTCTGACTACCATGTGATAAATTGTCGGAATATGAACTCCCGATACTTAGAACCGTTGAAACGGTTTTCAATTCTGGGGCCGCATCGTTCTTAGGGAGTTCATTCGACGTTTGGAGTGTCCTATCACTGCTGGCATTGGATATACAAATGTGATCGGGCCTGGCTCCCTGCATGCCAGCAGAAAAAGGAGCATAACTGAGCGCAGCCGGGTTCAGATGTCCTGCCATTGGACGTGTTAATTGAGGGAGGCGAAAACCTCCCTCTCCAGCAGGTACCGTCTCTGGATTTTGCATTATTCTGAACTTCTTAGAGGGAGGAAATTCGGGATCAAAGAGTGGAGTGGCCGGAATATATTCCACTTGCCAAGGGTTCACTCTATTAACGTGCTGAAGGCTTTCAGGTTCATCCCAAGTCACCTACAGTTGAAAAATGGTTAGAAATGCAGAATAAATTAAGAAGAAGGGGTGACGGGATCCTGGTGAAAACCTATTCAATATTACAGAGTAGAAATAATTCCAACTGAAGAAACAGTAAACCTTTTCTGCAGTATCATAATAGACAACAAATCAAGAACATGACTTCATAGTTTGACTCAGGAAAAACATACAGCATATAGTTTGCATAATTCAGCCGCAAAGCGAAACAAGCACGTAACTTTACCATATAATGCCGACAAACCAAATTACGACATCAATCGAGCACACGCGTTAGTGATTCAAATATGGATCCAAATAAAATTAGGACAGCAAGGAAGATAAGCGGTGCAGTAAATGCAATTCAACGACAACATAATAGTAGAAATGCATTCTTTGAACCAGACTATTGAATATATTCGGGAATCACGATCCAATTCTCAAATGATGATAGCAATTCGAAGAACATCAACTCAAATCAGTACAATAATTCAACGATGAGATGATGATTAAACATCCAACTCCTGCATGCTGCAATTGACTGTACACCTGATCATCAAAACAACTGGTATAACATATTCAAATAAACCATAAAAAAGGATCCATGTAACATATACATATCAGATCTACTATTCTACGATCTTATTGTCACGAGGCAATGCTCACTCATCAAGAATGGAAAAAAATCAACATGCATGCACATATGGATTGGGATTGCACCTGAAGCATGCGCCAGGGAGAACCGTACCACGGCCCGGTACCAGGAGACGTGGTTGCTGCAATTGTGCCCTGAAACCACGTCATCCGGGATGAATCATCCGTTTCCACCCCCATCCTTACCCGCATTCCCTGCCTCCAGCACATCCGCAATGCATCTTTCACCTTCTCCGCCTTCACCACGAAATCGGGGCATCCAGCCTTGGGATAGTACACCACCTCGAACGCCATTCCTCTTGCCGCCTTCTGTATCGCCTCCAACGCCTCACCACCATCCTGGCCCTCATTGCCGCCAACCCTTGAGGCTCTCCTGATCCCAACGAAGAGCTCATTCGTCGACTTTTTCTTCATAAAAACCACGGTATCTCCGGCGACGAGGCGTTTGGCGTTAACGAACTTGCTCCAGCCAGTAGTTAACAAGTGGCGGCGCGGCGTGCCTCGGTAGATATGTCGAAACTCCCATGCATTGTTATGGGTGTCTTTCAATGTCAAATTCTGAACGGGCGGGTCAGCCGCGAAGTCCAGCTGCGGGAAAATCAAGTCCGCACAGTATCTGGGAACTGAAAAACCTCCACCGTTATTCGCATCGGACGGAGTCAGAATCTTCGAGAATGAGACCACGTCGGTTCTAGTGTCATCATCATCGTTGTTCATTGGGCGTGGTCCTAGGGGCTGGAGCGGCTGGAGGAGGATTCTGACGAAAGCCTGATCCGAGGGATGATCAGAAAGGAAACGAATGGAGAGGACTTGGCAGGGAATGAAG
This sequence comes from Sesamum indicum, assembly GCF_026168435.1. Lineage (NCBI taxonomy): Eukaryota > Viridiplantae > Streptophyta > Magnoliopsida > Lamiales > Pedaliaceae > Sesamum > Sesamum indicum. The sequence goes on along the minus strand of NC_142659.1, from coordinate 31,059,531 downwards.
GGACGTGGGAGGGCAAAATTGTAATTATGAATGGAGGCGGAGGAGGAGGTGTGTTCCAGGTGTCCTTGGGGGAAGTAGTAGACATAGGAGTTGAGTGAGGGGACTTGGACGGAGGAGCCGACGACGGCTCTCCAGATGGCGGCGTCTACTTCAGAGGCGACGGCGGAAGCGGAGGAGGAGGAGTTAGACATTGCTGGTGAAGGTGTATGTGTGTAGAGAGAGAGAGAGAGTATAAAATCAGTCTCCGACGTATAAGAGTAGGAGTGAAGAGGAGGAGTAGTAGTAGTAGTAGTAGAGGTAGGGCTGAGAGGAAGGAGGAGCCGATATTTATAGTGGTGGTGGAATGCCCTTCGCTTTGTCTGGGAATTACGGGGTTGTGTGAGATGATATGTCATACCTGTCTTCTAGCAAGGACCGCCAATTTCGCTTCTACACGCGCTCCTCCTCACTTGCATTTTACGCTCTGCTCTGCTATCTATTATTTAATAGGAACTATTGCATGTCCATCCTCTTATTTTTTTATCAATATTATGTTTAAAAATTAACATAATATGAAGTACTCATCCAGACATGAAAATAATAATAATAATTTTTGCAATCAAATAAATAACTTTAGGATTTATAATTGAAATATATAAATGTTATTAAGTAATAAAATTTTATGATTTTTAAAATATCAATAATTGAGAAAAGATTTTGAGTTTTGAAATTAAATACTTGTCTGTTTTATCTATATAACAAAATATATGATTTCTTTACATTCTTTTTAGCGCGTGGGTTTACGTCTTTGTTCCGTTCATGTGGCCGACATTCTTTCTGCAATTCAATATTTACGTCTGTTTATAATCATTGATGACTTATTGCAGCATATTTTGTCTGTTGACGTTGTCATAAAAGTGGATTTTATAATACGTAACCGGATTACACATTTAATAAATTTATCATGATTACAAAATTTATTAAAAAGCAATTCATGACGTGTTAGATATGTGTAACGGCTTTATAGTAATTGCTTCTTACCTAATTTTTAAGTTTATTTATTATTGGCAATATATATTAAATGTATTAGTATGAAAAAAGAACAATCTTATGTGTAATATTTATATCGATTGTCGTAATAATTGCTACTTACCTATTTTTTTGTGATTGACATTATAAATTGATTAGCTATCATAGCACGTTGTTTTTGTATGATATAATAAATAATTTTTATATTTTAAAATATACTATAAATAAGAATAAAATATATATACCAACGCATTAAATTTCTCAAATAAAAATCAACTTAAAATTATTATTGACACAACAAAAAATAATAGTATCGTGATGTCACAAACAGAAGTTTAAGAGTGAAAAGAGTTTTTTTATTTTTATATTAGTATATAGATGAATTAGTTCGATAATAAATCGATCATATTATTTTTCTATATCAAATTAGAGTTCAATCCGACCAAGTATAAAAAAATCTTCAAATGATTGTTGAAAAAATATTTTCTGCTGATTTTATTCTATCCTATGTAAAAATAATATTCTTTTTTTTATAACAATCTTTTTTAAAATATTTAAGAAATAAATTATTATTTATAGAAGGGGAAAGAAAAGAATATTGATATTTTCTTCTCTAATCAAAAATAAAATAATAAAAGGAGCGTGTGGTTCACCGGGGGTGGGGGGTGCACGGGGGTCTGGGAACACCTGAGCAGAAAACAAATTGAGAACCAAACATGTCAGGGAAAATGACGAGAAAGCCCCCACCTGCAAACCGAAACGCCTAACGTCACGTTTTTTTGCACCTTGCCACATAAGCAAAATCATCCCATACACGCCGGTGGAGTGCGCCACCCTACGGGAATCCCGATCAACTATCACCTTCCAAGTTTTCACATGACAATAATACCCTCCATATTGAAAGTTCACCAACAATTAATTAGTTAAAGATAGACAAATAAGGATAATAATATAATAGGAATAAGCCCTCTAATTACTTGTTTTCACTTTAATTATACTGAAACCTTTTATATTTAACTTTGACAAATTTTGATGTGTAGGCCGTATTATTATTTTAGAACAATTGTTTAGGGGGGGGGGGTATGAGGAAAGAATAAAAGGGCAAAATAGGGAAATGAAGTGTGTGAGGGGGCATGGGACATGAGGAGGAGGAGGAGGGCGGGAGAATCGAAGAGCAGCAAGGGAGGGGGGGGAGGGGATCACGATTCCTACGTGGAGTTTGGGAGTGGCACGGAATTTCTGTGTCATCTTTGACTCTCACTCCGCATTGCCTTTCAACGTTTCCATCCCATATCATTTAGCTTTACCCTTTATATACACAAATACAGTACATAGAGTTTTTCTCATCCTTCTTCCGTAAAATCATGTTAAAACCGCAAATCCACCCCCCACCCCTACCCCTTCTTGTTACAATTATCCTGTCCTTTCCATCACACTCCATCCTTTAATTTATTACACACTAAATCTTTCAAATATCTGTAATTATTTTTGAAAGAATTATGTTGACACTTTGTAGAATTAAATCTCATATTTTTTACAGAATTACGATTACACTTTCAATTCAAAAATAAAAATTATACACTCACTCTTTGGAAACATTATTCTAACACCTTAACTATGATTTTACCAAAAAAAGATATACATGTTGGAGTAATTTGACTATGCTTTTGAGGTGTAACTTACACTTCGTCTTTTCTTGATATCTCAAGTTAAATACAATATTTTTTGGTTTCCCAAATACTTCATGTAACATTGAGGAATGCATTCTTTCTACTAAAATTTGGATAAAAAGAAAAAAAAAAAAAAAAAAAGAGGGGAAGAAGATGAGCACCGGATTAAAATGAAATAAGAACTAAATCAACAAAAACAAGATATTACAATTTAACCACACAGGTAGACACTCAAACTTGAACAAGCCAACACAAATACCAAGACAAGGCCTCTCAAAGTTGCATCTTAAGAACACTGAGCAATGGAATAAAAACCACATAAAAGCCATAACCAATGGCATTATTATCCCAATAACCTGCTCACCGCAGTTATTGCATACTAGAAACAACAGTAAATTTCTCAAATAGTAAAACAGCCAACATCCATCAGCAGTTACTCCTCTTCAGCCTCGGCATTCTGCAGCCACTCCACAAATGGTTTAACGTATTTCCAGATAGGTGAACCTTTATTGCCACCCTTCAAACCCTTCTCATACCACTCCACTATGAACTCTTCCTCAAGCAAGTCATTCTGATACAGAGTATTCAAAACCAAAGCCACCTCTTTTACTGCCTCAGCTCTTGCTTTACCACAGAAGGTCTCCACTGCATGAAGCAGAAGCGGTTGTGAGCCCTCTTCCTGAACGGCAGCGGCAATGTAGTTCTTCTTCTTCTCAACCTCATTCGAGAATCCTTTTCCAACTCCCTCAAACAATGCCTGAAATAAAGCATCAATTATCTCCTGGCGCATGCCCGGGAGAGAGTCCAGGAAAGTTTTGAGTTGGGCCACCGGGGAACCATTCTTCACATACTCCTTTATTGCATCAACAAGTTCCTCCAGCTGGTCCTCTGGCTTGTCCGCTTTAAAGCCATTTGTGTGTCCATCAACATTAGGCTTCACTTCCCTAGATGGAGAACTCTTTCCTGATTTTGGCTTCTCCTCATTGGCTGAAAGCATGACCATACTGGCTGTAACAGCATTCAGCTGCTCTTGGATTTTCTGTTGAGCAGCCACCATAGAAGTGTCAGTCTGCCACTGGATATCATCATCACTGTCGTCAGCAACTGCTGCTGCTTCATGCTCATCAGCCTGGCTGCTGACTGGGGAATGGTCCTCATCAGAGTGGTGGGATTTCTTCTTGCTGGAAGATTTTGTATTACCAGTACTACCCTTTTTCTTTGCAGCCTCTTTCTTGAGTTTCTTCTGCTCTTCATCAGCTGCCTCTCCCTCCTTCAGTCGCTCCTTCTCAGCCCTCCTCATTGCTTTCTTGTCTTTTGATCCTTTCTTTGCCTCAGGGGGATTTTTGAGAATAAATGTCGTGAGCTTGTCCCGCATGTCAACCTCAGAGATAAAACCACATGCAGCACACTTAAGACTGATCATTTGTGACTTTGTTATGATAATTTCAGTTTCAGGGTTCCCACAACCATAACACTGGACAAACTTCTTGATAAAGTTCTCAAGAAGTCCTGCAAGTTTTGAGGTATCATGAGCCCCATTGACATGAGAAGTCCCCGTCTTCTCATCAAACTTGGATTGAGCTCCCAGTTCACAGCCAAAATATTTTGTTGTGTAAGAAGCAGGCCTGCCCAAAGCCTTTGCAATGTCAACCATATTGACTACATTGGTCTTAATGCCATTCCCACGGCCCTCAATTTTTGTTATCATTTTAGGCATCTTGTACCTGTAGAAGGCATCATCTTTGTTCCCTTCGCCGATATTTTGCAAAGCCATTTCGTCCTTGTGCTAATGTATCGCCGTGTAACAACTTTATCAGAAGGGCAACAAGTTGTCTTCTCCAACAAAAGTTTCTTCCTCAATATGGTAGAAATTCCTAAGAGAGAGAACAGGCCGCATAAACTGGCAACCTTGATGACGTATGTCGTATCCTTGACGTAGCTCGAGATGCATGCAGCCAACTTCGGAAGCAGAAGTTTTCTCCTTTTCCCTTGGTAAAGGACAGTATTCTCCAAGCAACCCAATTGATGATAAAAACTGAGAGGCCTGCTCAGACATAAAAGACGTTTCTAACTTAACACCCTCCACTTTTGCTGACTGCAAATACTGCAAGTTTACCAGCCAAAGACCTGGGAACATTGGCAGAATCAGAAAGGTTTCATGCCAAAGAGATTATAATTCAAATACAGTACCAACAGATGTAAAACGACAACTACTCTAATTGAGATGGGAATTCAATGGCAACAACGGGAGAAAACTTGCAAATTGTTCAGGTAATATAGATGAACTACAGTTAGAGCTTAGATACAAATTTGGCGTAACAGAGAGAAGTTGTGTCTGAAACGAGAACTAGCAATTAGACCATCAGAGCACATCAATTCTTCAAAGCCGCCAATTTACAACGAGGAAAACTAAAAATACAATCAAACCTTTCAGATCCCACAGGGTCAACACAAGAAACTCAAATCTAAGGCTATAAAAAGCAAAAATCGAGTTTAAACCTCAATCCCCATCCGAAATTTCAAGAAAGTCGGTGGCATACTCCAGCATCTCAATCTCAATCAAGAAACCAAGTACAAATTATAAAGATAACAGAAATAAAACCGATCAACAAAGGCAGCGCTGAGTGGCAGTATAAACACAGGTATTAGAACACCGAAGATTCAATCAATAAAAAAACCAGACCAGAGCAGAACAACCAGAAGCATTACCAAAATGATGAATCCGAAGATGAGGGTTTCAAGAATACCTTGGTTAAGAAGAGAGGAGAGAAGAAAAATCAGAATGAGATACAGATTTAGCGTATGGAGTGAGTGGTTGAGACTTGAAGTGAGGAGGAGATGAGGAGGAGAAAGAGATGTATATATAGGGACAAGAGGAAACCCTAGTTGTGAAGGATTAGGTCTCAAACAAACTGGAACAGCAACCAAAAATACAAACTACACCGACTCTCTTCTATTTTTTTTTTTTTTTCCCCAACAGCCAAAAACATTCATTTATCAGTCTTCAGATTTTTCTTTAATTGGATATTTTTCTTTTTTTTTTTTTTTTTTTTTTAGTTTCCGGTGGGTTGAGAATAAATTTTGAAAGGCAATTATTGTGGTTGTTATTAATTAGAAATAGTTATATTTACATCTCCATATTTAATATTGTAATTGCATGAGATGTTTCTATTAAAAATTACATATACATTCATTAAAAATAATAATTTATACAAATTGAGATGATTTTGAATTATAATTTATAATATAGTAATTAATTTTATCTATATATAAAAATATAATTTTATATTTTATTATTAACCATGTGACGTTCTATAAAAAAGAGGGTGTTAAACTCATTTAAAATTTATTAATTATAAAGATTTTAATTTGAAATTTTTAAAAAATTAACAAGTATAATGTTGGACTTAGAGCATGACTCGGGCACCCTTACTAACATTTGTTAATTATAGAAACACTCTAGAGGCAATTATGGCACACATCAAAAAATATTTTCATTTTTTTTTTTCAAAGGCTTTACCAACAGGGACACATTCTTACTTCCAGTTCCAGGCCACTCTTTTTTGGTCGAAAAATATTGTGAGAAGTGGTTTATGTATTTATACAAAATGCATGACTAACTTGCGTATTTATATCAACGATTAGGGCCATAAAAGTGATTATACCATAAATATAGAACAATGATTTTAATTTTGTCAGAAGTCAAATTTATATGAACTTGATGTAATTACGTTTGAATTTTTGGGAGTTTTATTCAAATTTTAGATGCACGTAAACAGAGATGGATGTGTGCTTCAAATAAAATATATAGACTATTTCTGAAAACTTTTACGCATTTTTAAATCTGTTTTCAAGTAATAGAATTAGGTTTGAACTGTAATTAATAATCACACCAAGTGCATTCGAAAAATTGGCGAAGCTGACATGATTTTAAGGTTAGAACAGATTGGGATACCGTTTCAACACAGTTGGCAAAGACAAACTTTGAACGACGCATCTCTGGAATCATGAAGCCTTTCCTCCACTAGTCTCTTCCACGATGAGGTAGACAATATACTTCGCCATGGATTGAGTGATTTCTTCCCAAAGCCGCCTGCAGAAAGTCCGTATTCGCACCTCTACTACTAATCACTCTCATCACATGGTGAATCAGTACTCTGAATATACAGACACAAACAGTTCCGAGGGCCGAGAGCCCCACAATTGAAATCCTAGGACGCTGCAAAGGCTAATCATAAGACGAACAAAATTTGTGTCTAGATTAAGAAATGGATCAGCTGGGGATGTGATCAACGCAGGAAGCATTGTGATAGCTCAACCGAGTTGAAGCATGGTAGAGGGGGCATGAAAACTGTAGGGCTCAAGTCTAAATTGCGATTCAATGTTAGAATGCAATCACGCCTTTTCTTAGCCCATATCACCAAAATGGCGATTTTGTTATGGAACAGGTTGCGAGCGTCTGTATGTAACACTCGAACCAACACAGACGGAAGCCCTCTTCCTCATTTTCTGCTAGTTTTCAAACCTCTATCCTCCACATTGCCCATCCTGCTCAGACCTTTTACTTGATGCCATCATTTCCATCTTTTGTTAATAAGTCAAAAATACATTTTGAAAAGAAGAAGAAATAGTTAAATTAAAGTGCCATCTAGCGCTTTCATGTCTACGCAAGAAATTTGGTAAAGATCGAGTCGGGACTGACCATTTCTCGGCATCAGCTGAAGCAGCCGTCTAGGGCTTCCATTTCTTCAGAAGGTCATGGTGTTGTGAAGAATAACGCGGTGGGGTGGAAGTATTGTGGTAGCTTTCTAGGGTTAACTTAAACCGTTGGATCTTACATGCTGATCCATCCTTTTAAATGGATATTAAGCTTGGGCCTGGACCTGGGCCTGGGCCTCAGTTTCCAATTAACAACTATTGGGTCTTTGTAGACCAGATAGGAAAACAGCCCAGACATGTGCAGGAGTTTTGGAACCACAATAAGAAGGATACATGCACACGTTTGAAAATACTTGCGCTTGAGGTCGACTATGCATTCATTTCTCGACTTCTCATCACCTACGCAGTAATATTGTTATGCACTGTTCCCTTCTCTTCATATAAAGAAGATATGTTCGTCAACGTCATCTAGTGAAATGGAAGTACTTTGAGATGGAAAAATATTCACTAGACAGTAAAGAAGCAAGAAGAATATGTATACTGCCATAAGCAAACATGCATACATTACTAACAAAAGAAGTCTGATGCAGTAATAGGAACCCAGATGCAGTACTTATTACAGTATATATTATTGTCTTCCAAACTGCCAGGGCATAACTAAAAACGAGATGTAATGTCTTAGCTTTCAGAAGCAATCCATCCTCTCTCCTGAAAGCATAATCACAAAGTTCCCATATCTGACCAATAACGATGTTTCAGCTACATCGGTTGCAAATCTTCGTACACCCTTCTCAAGTCCAATTTCTGATCTCCTCCAGATAGTTGCCTGTGCACATCCACGAGAAATGAGGGGGTAATAAGAACAATTAGAACATTGATTTGCAGAAAACGTGCTGATGAACAGAGATCAAAGATGGAACGGAAAAATAGCGCAAAGAACAGAATATACATTATTAGAAAAATGCAAAAATCACAGACCTCCATGTAATTCCTTCGAGTTTTTATATCCAAGTAGTCCGAGCGGCGAGTCAAGCGCGAGCCCTTGCGCACCAGTGCAGGCCTCCCCTCCATCCCTGCACTGGAAATGGAGAATTTGATTGATTGCTATTCAGAATCTTCGTAAACTTCTCCATCATCAGAAAGATCATCAAAAGCTCGAACATCCAACTGATAGCGCAGGATTCCTCCAATTCCTCCAAAACCTCGGCAAAACTGGGATCCCTCTTGTGATTTGTTAGTGACAAACTCCAGCGTGCAACCAAATCGTCTATATTCATTGGCAAACCATTCGAGCAGCGACAGCTTCTCCTGAACCTCCAATTCAGCATTTGTGGCTTGATCACGGAAGTTACTCTGCTGAGACTCTTGCTCCTTGTTGAAGTGTTTTATGGTAACTTCACCAGTGACGGTATTCTTCAACATGTATCTAGTGATGTCCAGATTTTCCCACACAATAAGTGTCTCAACAGCACCCATTTCTAGAACCTTCAATGTGTCATCCACACCAAAAACATATTTGCCAGTGTCCTGACTGATCTCCTCAAAGTACTTGCCTATCAAACGCTTCTCTTGTATAAATTTTACATTGGACAGGATCTCAGCGGACAGCTCAATTGCCTGATTGAAGCCATTTTCCCCTCCGTAAGAAACATCCACTACATTCAAAATCTTTGCCTGTAGACGAGGATCAAACATATCAGACTGACTGAGCTCCGTCTTGAAGTCAGCTGAACCAGCAAGTATGAGTCCTGCAACATTCGGCTGGCTTGTCTGAGGATTAATAAAAAATTGGGTTGCAAGCTCCGCTGTTTTCCTCACATAGTTGTGGCGCTTCTCCATCCGCAGACGGGCAAACCGCAAAGCAGATTGTCCTCCTCTTCCATGCTTCTTAGGAAGGTCCACAGTGAATTTGTGAAGAACCTCCCTAGTATTACCACTCAATGTCCCAAAAAGGGTCCCATTACCATCCATAACAATAAAGCCAAACTTGTCATCAGATTCTAGAAGTTCGTTAAGCGCCTCAGTGTGGAACTTGTTGTCACAGAGATAAAGCGAAGCATTTATAGGCCTGAATGGCTCAAAGTCAATTGTTACTTTCTTTTCCTTCCCATCCTCAGTGACGATAGTTCCAGTATAAAGCACGAGTCCATTTGGAGGAACCTTATTGTACAATTTCAGTCTCTGCTGAGCAGATGTAATTGCACCCAGAACAGATTGGCGATTTACTCTGCTTTTGATGTTAGATGCAGTTCCAAATTCATCTCCAAGCATCTTAGTAACACGAGATATTTGATCGCGTGGAGGCATGATAAGAGAAATCATACTGGTACCATTGCCTCGGGCAGCTTCCAGTGCTTTGATAAGCTTCTTGATTTTCCATATCTCAATGTTCTTATCAGTTTCTTGACCGTCCGACATTCTGTTTAAATTGAAATTTGGAGCCGCAGAAAGTTCTAAACAGAATGGAGGAGGAAACTAATTAAAAAGAAGTTCCAGAATCCACATGTTGAGTGTTTCAATGAAACAAGGCACGAGTAGTCTTTACACATAGTCTCAATTCAAACAAAGCATAAGAATGTAATTCCAGTCAAATACTAGAGCACAATACTAAAGATAGACATTCATAATGTTTTTCCTCACCAAATGTCGTCTCAAAAAGAATAGGACAGGTATTGCCACATTCCAACCAAAACTGGTACCTCAGTAGGATAACAATGAGAATGCAAGATGTTAACTCAGATTCCCATCCAGGGCAGATAATAATATTTCATTAAACATTAAGTTAAAAGAAAAAGCTCCTAGTAGCACCAGATTCTACCGTTGCCATGAGTCAGCTCATAAAAGGCAAGCTTAAGAAACTACAAACAAAGTAGTCTTACAACAAAGTAAATGCAGTCTATGAATTCATTTCCATATGTTTTAGTGTTGTGCAATTGAGGCAAGCACAAATGGACACGCCTTACATCAACATACAACAGTTCATTGCCATCCCTAAACCATCCATCTACTATCTTAGAACACACAATCACCAAGTTCACGTGCATTCAGCACGCACAGTTGCACACGTATGATAATGAAATCAAGCATACAAACAATTTGTATCTCATTGATAACATCAACTTGAAAGTATTCAACAATTTTCTTTTAACGAAGAATTTACAATATGCCACGAATCTACAGTTGCCGAGTTAGGTATAGAGAGTAGTTGTTAATCTACAAAATATTCACTCGAACTTTCTCCATGCTTCAAATTTGAACAAGTTAGCTATCACACGTAAAAACACCTCGAAATCGCCAAATTTCAAGCTTCCATTTTTAAAACTAGCTAAAAAATATAGGAAACGTCGGAAGTCCTCTGAATTGCTCTTTTTTTTTTCTTTTTTGCTTCAGATCTACGCATCCGACTAAAATTAAATTTAAAACCGAATTCAAGTTAACGATCAAAGGAAGTAATCGGTAAACCATACAGGCATCAGAAGGTTTACCGAAAATTATCAAACTTAAAAAATAAATAAAAAGAAAATCGAAAGCGAACAACAGTAGCACGATTCAATATGTACATAAAAATAACATAACAGAAAAATACAAGATTGAATTGCATAAGTGTGAAATTAAGAGAAGACCTTCGACGATGAGAGCAGAAGCTTTATCTTCACGCGGCAGCAGCAGTTCTAGAGAGAACAACAACCTAAAAAGAGGGAGAATATATAATATAGGGGGGAAAATTAAATAGGAAAACACTCATTTCACGAAACCAAAATTAGACCACAAAAATAGGCAGCAGAAATATCAGAAAATTCCTTTTTCTTTTCATTTTTTTTTTGGGGGGGGAATTTCCAAATTTGTCCCGCCTCTGTGGAAGAAAACTAAAGATGATGATGCAATTATTAAGTCCTGTTTGTAATTAAACATTCGCTTTCTTTGGCGTTAAGGTGTTGGATTTTTCATCATTGGATTCTGTAAATTGCAATTTGATAGATAAAAAAACTAATTAATTATGTATGGCTTTTAGAATTGAATTCTGGAATTGTGGTCGTAATCTATGCTAAATATTTGATTTCATTCTCCCTTTACTCATTCATAATCTAAAGAAAATCTCTTGAAAATTGATTTTTTGAATTGAATATAAACACTACGACCTTGGTTTTGCTTTCATTTAATTTTTAATATTTTTGTGATTTTTTTAATTGAATTAATAGTATAAATTATTCTTTTTATAAATCTCAATGCATCGACATTTATAAAAATTATAAAAGTTCGCACTTATCAAAACACATATAAAGAAATATATGTCCATAAAATTAAATTTTGATTAAATGTTAAGTCTTATTGACTTTTTTTATGCAACAAAATTGCATATTAATGTTACAATATTTTTATTACATCTTTCAATACATAATAATAACGTCATTATACTTTGATTAAATATATGATCACTTATAATATATACGTTATAAAATGGTAGAGATAATTAATAACCCCCAATATTGTTAAAATAATATGCAAATCTCCTTCCCCCCCCCCCCCAAAGAAAAGTTCACAAACATTGCTCACTTCCCCTTTTTCATCAAATATTTAAGAGCATTATATTTTTTATATCAATTAATTGATCGTTATGTCCTTAATTATTATATATTATTTCTTATTTTAATAATTGTTAGATCTTTCTTGATTGTATAAAATATGTAAAATCTTATCAATTCATTTATATAAAAATAATACCAACATACATATTTAATATATATTATATATGAATAGTTTATATCAGATAATTTCTATTAAATATGCACACTTGCACAGTAATTTGTTCAGCCTTTTATATAGAAATATTTGTTGAAGATTTTGTTTAATATTTCATCTTTATATACTATTTTGTTTTGTATTTTAATATTTAACTAAATATATAAGCTAAATATTATTTAAACTTTTTAGCCTTTAATCTTTATACTATAGTTTAAAGATATTTTTAAAATTTTATATTTCATTTTATATGATTTTCAAAATTCACACAACCTATTGTGTTATTTCTTTTATGCCATTGCCTCTCCTTTAGATGAGTACTTTAACCTGAAAATTGCCTTTAGTGTAGCATGCAAGAAAAATATATTTTCTAGATGGAATTTTTATTTTTTTTTTCCCATATGCAAAGTGACTATTTAAGTTATTTTTAGGGTGCAACGTATAATTTAGCCTATGAAATAAGACTGAATTTGACTTATGAATTCCAAATAATTTGATAGATATTCAACCATACAGTAGGTGTACTTAAACATAAGGAATTTAATCATAAATTTCTACAAATCTTTAGTTTTAAAAATACTAATAAAATAGATTGTTGTCAATTATATATACACATAATTTCTTTTGGGGGGTGATAATTGGTCGGTGTTGGTCCGAAGAATGTTCCGTGCTTTTCATTTTCAAGGTCCAAGTCAATGTACCACAAAGGCAGCTGACGGTGGGAACACCACCCCACCATCTCCTCTCATCTCATGTGCTCATATCGTTTCATATTTTGCAATTATCGATTAATCGGAGACTATAATTAGTGGTTAATTTGATTAATTTGAATTAACTGCACCTACATGTCCACATGGCTCTTATATTATTAGTTTATTTGCTAGAGTATAAAGTTCAATAATTTTATGTTGGACCAAACTTTATCATATTGATTTTTGAAATAATTTCATAAAATATTTACTATATATGTTAATTGTTGAAATTTTGGACCACATCTTGGCCTAACGTCATTAATATTTACGAATACTATCGATAGTTTATCATTAATATCTATTTTATAAAGTACAACTTAACTCCCGATATTTAAATTAAAATTCAGAATTCAAATTTCATTAAAATTACATGTATTAACTAATTTATTCTAGTAATTTTTGTGGATGCCTTCATATAAAATTGTGTTTTTACTTTTTTGGAAATTTCTAAAAGAAAAGTAAACATAAGGTAATCAAGAACGAAATGTAATTTTTGTAAAAATATAAATCAATAATAAAAAATAGCAATGTAGAATGATAGATAAAAGAACTGATTTTAAGAATTATTAAATAATATTTTATTTCAAACTTTGACAACAACATTATTATCATAATTATTATATTAAGATATATTCATAAGAATTTATTTTTTAAGTCATTGACAATTTAGAGTAATTTATTGCGATTGCATTGGTCCATTGGCCTCGAGGTCTCGTCCAAAGACATGGTGCCACGATAGCCAAGTTTTTGCCAAACATGCGAAATTATTTCCCCACTGTCCAAAGTCCAAAGTCCAAAGTCTAAACCCGCGTCCATAATCTTCGACAAAAATAAGAAATAATGATAAAAATTAGTTATATCTGATATTATTATTCCAAGATTTCCATCGACATTCTCAAAAATTTCCAGCCCCCATCAACGCCCATTCTTCTCACGTCTCTCCCACTAGTCTCATATGTTGAAGCTCGATTTTGAAGTTTGAATTCTGGGTTTTTGGTTTTACCTTTTTTCTTGAATCAGTACACTGTTGTAGAAAGAGAAGGGAAAGAGAAAAAGCGATGAAGAGTAAAGGCAATGGGAAGGTTTCTGCTAAGTGGATTCCCATTTTCTCCATTTGTTTCTTCTTTGTTGGCATGGTTTTCACCAACAAGTATGTTGTAGTTCAGCAATTTCGCTTTTCTTGATTGTTTTAGTATTGTGGGGGTATTGAGCTTTGAGGATTTTGGGATTGATTGATCTGGGCTTTACAGATACTGGGGTCCGTTGGAATCCAACAATCAGCTTATAACTCAGCAAAGACGGGACCAAGAGCTGCAGATCGTCTCCGAGGATTGCAGTACTAGGAAAAAGGTTTAATCTTTATGACTTGGATGTTGAAATTTGCAAGTTTAAGTTTTGAACTTGAAGTCTTAAAGATTTCAAATTCTTGGAGTTTTTTCTATCCTCTCACCAGAGTTAAAGCATTTCAAGCAATTTTATGTTGCACAAGCTGGTTCCTGTTCTTTTTATCTTTTACCTCATTACAGATCGTATAGAGCTTTTCGCCTCAAGGATTTTGTGGGTTTTAGTTTTATGTAAAGATTCAAACTTGGAAGGTTTTCTCTTTTTGCTGTTTATTGTTTTGATATGTGAAGGGATTGGTATATTCAGTCTTTAATTGGCTTTTCAATAGAAAGCAGGAGATCGGGACAATGATGTAATGAACGAGGTGTACAAAACCCATGAGGCAATCCAGTGAGCCCAGAATTCCCTAATCTTCATTTTGTCCAGCTGTTTCTCTTGTGCTCGTGGTAAATCTTATTGTGAGGTTGTTTCAGGTCATTGGACAAGTCAATTTCAATGCTCCAGATGGAATTGTCTGCGTCTAGGAATGCTCAGGAGCAGCAGAAAACTGATGGGTCGTCGACAACTTCTGAGGCAGATGGGGTTCCTCCAAGAAAGAAGGCATTCATGGTAATAGGTATAAATACTGCTTTCAGCAGTAGAAAGAGGCGTGATTCTGTCCGGGAGACCTGGATGCCTCAAGGTAATACCTTGTTGCAATCTCAATTGTAGCATATCTTGTTTTTACTTATGAGAATGTGACTGAAAAGTTGTGTGATTTGCTCAGGTGAACAGCTTCGGAAATTGGAGAAAGAGAAGGGGATTGTAGTGAGATTTATGATTGGGCACAGGTAAAGTATCCATACTAAATGCATTAATAAGCTCATTCATGCATCCATTGGCCTTGATATAAATATCTTTTCACATATGCCGTTGTAGAAGATTTTTAAAGTTTGTTGTCCTAGTTTTTCTTTTCATCTTAGCTTTTACTTTGACCTTACTGATGCAGTGGATGTAGGTGTAGCTACTACAGTATTTAACATCTTGTATTTTGAAGATGTGAACAATTTACTTCCTGAGTACTTGTAATTTCATGGCATTTCTTTTATAAATTTGAGGGTTTTCTGTGAAATCTTTTTGCTCTAGAAAGTTTTGGCCTGTATGGCGCTTTCATTTAAACTCTCAGACTCATTTCCTAAGCTTAACGCACTGCAGCTTCTGATAGTGGGACTTTGCTTTTATGCGTAAAACGAAATGAGCTAACCAGGTTGATCTATTTCTTAATTGATCTAGTGCAACATCAAACAGCATATTGGATAGAGCTCTTGACTCAGAAGAAGCTCAACATCAAGACTTTCTCAGGCTGGTAAAAAAGAGAATTCAGCTCAATACCCTGCTTTTGCCCTCTTAGAAAATCTGCCTGGGCTCTAAAATCTTAACCATCCAATATTACAGGAGCATGTTGAAGGATATCATGAACTGTCTGCAAAAACAAAGATTTTCTTTGCCACTGCCATTGCAAAGTGGGATGCTGATTTTTACGTCAAGGTTGATGACGATGTTCATGTTAATTTAGGTAAGACCCTTTTTACCTTCACTATACAACTGTCACAGGAAAAAGAAAACATTTCGCTATTGAACTACATTAATCAGTTATTTTTCTTCTAAAGGTACATTAGCTGCAACTCTTGCCCGTCATCGATCAAAACCACGAGTCTACATTGGTTGTATGAAGTCTGGTCCAGTTCTTTCCCAAAAGTAATCCTTGAAACTCAAGGACATTCTTTGCTTTTATGTTTCTTAATCTTATGTAGATAGTTAACAATCAGGTTTGTTGTCCAGAAATGTGAAGTACCATGAACCAGAGTACTGGAAATTTGGAGAAGAAGGAAATAAATATTTCCGGCATGCAACTGGACAGATTTATGCTATTTCAAAGGATTTAGCCACGTACATCTCCATTAACCAGTAAGGATTTCCTGCTTTTGGTCTAGAGATCACTCTTCTACCACTTTCTGTTGCCTTTGAGACTTGAGTTATACACTTCTATATCCTTAAGAGCTAATGGAGAATTAACAAATAGTCAAAGTACTACGTTTCTAAACTGGAGTGGAAAAGCTTATATACCCTGCCACCAGAAGAGGGAAGTACCTGGGTTTTATATCAAGCTGTCCTCAAAATTACCCTCTTTGAATGACATTCTTTTTTATACCATTTATTCTAAACTTAGTTTGTAACTAGCATCATTAGCGTCAATTGGCAGATGCTGCAAATTCAATAAGATGGCTTTGTACTCGTAAATATTTGATTCTTTTTGTGTAAACTTTGATGGGATGTCTGAGGGTGGATGTGTGGTAATTGATGATACCCATGAAATGCCAAAGTTTATAACAAAGCTAAAAAGCTTAAAATGTCTTATTTATGTATCCACAGAGCTGAAACCTTGAGTAATTTATCTGCTTATACAGGTTACACGATAAGTATGACGTTGTGTAGTCAAGCATTGATCTTTCCTTGAATGTATGTATTTATCTGGGATTATTGTGATTGGAATTTGTAGGCCCATACTGCACAAGTATGCCAATGAAGATGTGTCACTCGGTTCTTGGTTCATCGGTCTTGAGGTTGAACACATTGATGAGCGCAATATGTGTTGTGGTACTCCACCAGGTATGGTCTCATTGCTAGTCACGTGAGGATTTTATCCCAAAAGCTTAACCCCTGAAGAAAAATGCAAAGATCTGAAGCAGTATGTACTGCTACTTAGTATTTTCCATTAAAGTTCCCTTTTGGTTTTAAGATTTGACTTATTTGACAAGTGGCTCCAGCTGGAGCAGTTACACCACTTAAACAAACATTGCCTGGAGGAACGTTCACAATCCAGCAAGCAATTACTTGATTTCTGATCTGAAAGACTTCTGCAAAATTACCTCACTGTTCCAACAAACAGATCAAGTCCTCAAGACTATCTAATCGTTCATCAAGCATATATTTGAACACATTTCCTATGTTTCTGATATCAATATACATCTCCACCTCATGGTTTGCCTGCTGTTTAAACTTAATTTTCTGATAGTTACATGTTTGCTAATTTGCAGACTGCGAATGGAAGGCACAAGCAGGGAATGTATGCATCGCCTCGTTTGACTGGAGCTGCAGTGGAATCTGCAAATCAGTAGAAAAGATGAAATTTGTACATGACCAGTGTGGTGAAGGAGAAGAGGCTCTTTGGAATGCCTTATTGTAAAACTCCCTTACACGACAAAAAAGTTGAGCTAACAAAAACCGGGCTCTCCATTTCCAGCTGGCAGACAGCATGAGGCAGTTTGCGTGCAGCAGTTAACCCCAATGATGCCCCGGGCTATCAATGTTATAGAGCCTCAGCAATATTTGGAGCGTGCGGGAGCTATTAATTCTTTCTGATGGTTTTGTATAAAGGTATTCTGCGGGTTGTAGTATCACGAGTGTTGGATGCGTGCACGTATACATTGTGTAGCTATTCGCGATTTTGGAGCTAAATATTTGATTTGACAGTAGAAGAAGACAGCTGAGCAAGCTAGTCAGTGTCATTTTTGCAGTTGAATATCATTTGAAAGCTTACATCCAATCATTTATGCTTTTGTTGTATTGGATGAGCAGTCCATTGTTAGCTTGAGAACCTGCTTTCAGCGTTGGTTCCACTGTCAACTCTTTACTTGTATTAGTCTATATGAGAGTGCAACTCAATTATTTCATACTTGATCCATTGAGGGCTGAAACTGACAACGGTGGATGGCATTGCAGGGCCAATTCACTCTTATTCATCACTTATTACAAGAAATGGCAGCTTCTTAGTAATCCATCATGCCCTGAATAAGGTCTGATGACTTATCTTGGCTTAGGGTAGACACTGTACAGTATAATTTACATTTTATCCGATCGAATAAAAAATATTAATTTATCAGACCTATCAACTATTTATTCCATGCACTAAAATAAACTACCCACCAAAGTGTATGGATGGTGAAAGTAAAATGGTAATTTAATATATAATACATAAATTTATTTTGACAAAGGAAACCAACTTATCCGGACCTTTTGGATTGGGTCAAGCAAAGAAATTGGGCTATTTTGGATGGGCCGACCCAGACCACAATTTCTACGTTGCAACCTCTCTATTAGTTTCTCACTCATTCGTTGACTCCGAATCCGAACACAGTAAATCTCAGCCCGTCGGTCCGATCCACCACCGATGGACAACTCCGACGTGTTCGGCTCGTCCACGGCCCCGCTGACGTGGCACGACTTCCTCGAGCGGATGCGCCACCCCTCCGCCGCCGACTTCGTCAAAGCTATCAAAAGGTATTCCTGTATGTATGTACCAATTCGCATTTTATCTTTTCTTGAGTACTGAATTCAATGGCTAAAGGACCTTTTTTATTTTTTTCTTTTTGCATATGACGTGCATAGGATTAATCACAGATTATTGGAATTATTGTCGGTATTTAGCTGTCTATTGATGAACAGTATTATTGCCAAAAATGTCATTTGCTAGCTCATTATTCATCGATTATATGCAATATTTGACCTGTGAGATTTGTTCTATTGCGATTTTATGGTGAATGATGATTACGCAAAGACTGTATGCAAAGACTACTAATGAAAAGTATGCAAAAGCTATTAGGTGTACATTTTTTAAGTTTTAGCATCCTATGCAATTTTATTACAATAAAATAATTCAATATCTTAGTATTCTGCCTGGCGCTTGGAGAAATTTCATCTTGGAACGACTTGAAGCATTAATAAATCACCTTTCTTGGAACTATCACGCATTTATTCATAATATAGGAGTTATTTTCTTTCGGGTATATGCTTGTTCCATATTAAAATCCACTGTTATTTCTAATTTGGATTTTGCAGTTTTATTGTATCATTTTTGAACAATGCACCAGATGCAGAAAGGGACAGTGTGGCTGTGCAGGAGTTCCTTGGTAATATGGAAGCGGCATTCAGGGCCCACCCCCTTTGGGCTGGATCTTCAGAAGAGGAGTTGGAGAGTGCAGGTGAAGTAAGTGTTGTTCCTTCCTCAACACTACATCATGTATTAATTCGGTGAAGAAAACATTTGAAATGTCTGCTGTGTGACTTTCTTTTTTTTGGGTTCATGTACATTTGGCTAGCATGATCTAAGGTTAGGCTAATATAACCTTTTTTCTTTAGGTTCTCTGTTATTGAATTTGGCCCACCACCCCTTGAACTATCTGGCAGCTCAAACTGATATACACGAATTTGTAGTCAAAAGTAGCTGCCGTGAAAGTTCTAATGTATATGAAGAAAGTGTTAGTATTATCATTAGTATATTGCCAGTTTTCTGTTATTTGATCATGCCAACACCGTTGGTAATATCTTTTTACTCTATTCACAATTGATGCATGTTGAAAAGATAGCTATAACTTGCTAAGACATTTTTGTATAATTGCAAAAATATTTCTTTTTTGCTTTATTAAACTCTTTGTTTCTATGCACATTACAGGGACTGGAGAAATATGTCATGACAAAATTGTTTACTCGTGTATTTGCTTCCATTCCTGAAGATGTCAAAGCTGACGAGCAGCTTTATGAAAAGATGGCTTTGATCCAACAATTTGTAAGGCCTGAGAATTTGGATATCAAGCCAACCTTCCAAAATGAAACCTCATGGTTGGTGAGTACAGAAATGCATCTGAAATCATTTTCCCCACTGCATCAAATGCTTCAGCAATTGCACTCCATGTGAAGAAAGCAGTGTGTGGTTGCTGCTAATAGGTCCCACTACTCTTCGTAATATTTCTAATCTTGTGTGCATGATGCGTAATTAATTATCTTCAGTTACATAAATTGACTCTGAGAGGATGTCTTTCAGAAGCTATTGGGGTTTATGGTTGCTAGTGGAAAACTAAGCTTGCTCTCCTATTTATATTGAAATGAAAATGTAATTAGATGGATGATGTAGAGTCTAATTGATGGCTTCTTCAAGGAAATTCTGACCAGTTGAATTTGTGAAAGCTATCACTCAATCATGAGATGATAAATCAAGTAAATATTCTACATGGATAAGTCGATTTTACATTTAGTCCCTCTTCAGAAGGCTGAGGACACAATTGTTTTCCCTTGAAAGCTGAAAGCTGATAGACTGAAGACAGTTTTAAACTCTTACCTCTGTTTACCACTCTAGTTTGATAAAGTATGTTGTTTGTTAGCTAATTTGTGGCTTTAATCTATTGACTTTAAAAGTTTACACTAAAATTATTCAGTCAGCTTAATGACATGATTCAGTCCTCTCCGCATATAACTTGTGAGGTTTATTTAGTTTGTCGATGAATATATCAATGCAGCTTCCAGATTCCAAGTTGTTAGATGATGTATGAACAGTACAACAGTATTTTCATTGAAAAAATGTGTGACATGTTCTTTCAATACTCCCGTAAAAGTAACTCTTGTGAAGGTTTTAATAGTTTAAGCATTTGAGATCAAAGTCATGTATGATTGGAGACAGGAGAAGTGCATGCATCTCTCCAATTTTCACTAAGAGATATATCTAAATGTATCTAATCTTGAAGTATGTCTGGAAATGATAAACTTTTTCTCCACTAGTTCTTCAGCATGAAGTCTCAGTTCTTGATTTTCTGTTATGGCAGCTTGCCCAGAAGGAGCTGCAAAAGATTAACATGTACAAGGCGCCGAGAGATAAACTTGTCTGCATTCTTAATTGTTGCAAAGTTATTAATAACCTTTTGCTCAACGCATCGCTTGCGGCAAATGAAGATCATCCTGGAGCTGATGAATTTCTACCGGTTCTCATTTATGTCACCATAAAGGTAATTCTGCTTGGCCATGTACTTGATGACGAATAGCTCTAGAAGGGTGTTATTATTGTTAAATTTTTCTGTAGTCATCTGGTTTTCTTATGTTTCTAAAATACTAATGTTTACCTGTAATGGTGACACATTATGGAGAAACATAACATTGTCCAAGTTCTGCTTAAACCAAATATCCATATTCATTGGGCAAGCCATTTGCATCACTGAACTGTTCTCTCAATATCCTGTATTGCTTATTGTTAACATGGTGCTATCAATAGTGATCTTGTTCACCTTTTTCTGTTTTTCCCCCACCTCTCTCATTAACAACCAACGTTCAAAAATGGAATTTCTTGTGATATCTTTAACAGGCAAACCCACCTCAATTGCATTCAAACCTGTCATATATACAAAGGTTCAGACGACAAACTCGATTGGTCGCAGAAGCAGCTTACTTCTTCACAAACATGCTCTCTGTAGAATCTTTCATATCCAATATCGATGCAAAAGCCCTTTCGATGGATGAAGTGGAATTTGAGAGGAATATGGAATCTGCTCAAGCGCTTCTTTCTGGCCTCTCTCAGAGCACGGATAACTCGTACAGTCAAATGGATCAACATTTAGGACATGTTCCCAGCGCGGAGCCTGTGGAGGCAAAATCAGCTCCGAATTCCAGGAAGCAGCAGCGTGCAGCAACACGTCCTCAGTCTCCCCTTGAATCATCCCAACCTAAATCCAGGAACGAGGGATTTGATGGGAAAGATCATTTATCGCTAGACAAACCTCCGTCAATCTCAGACCTTGAAAACAAAGGTGCAGCTGAGCTGTTGAAGGAAGAAGAAGTGAACCAGCTTTTTCGGGATTTCCCTTATTTGTATTCCCAGGCTGGTGATCTGACGGTCGGCGACGTAGAAGATCTGCTAAGCAACTATAAGCAACTCGTGTTCAGGTATGTTTGCCTTGCAAAAGGTATGGGTGTGAGTCCTCCATCTCTTTCATCATCTAATACTCACAACGAGCAAACCCAAGTTGCAATTGATTCAGAAGAGATTAAAGAAACTGATCCAAATGACGAAACGAGAAAGGACATTTCTTCTACTGATGCTGATAAATCAATCGAAGGATTGCTTTTGGGGTTGTAAACTACCAAATTAAGGGCACCTGACAAAGCAGCAGTTGGAGGAGGACAATCACCAAATGTAAAGAAGAGTCATTCTTCTGTTCTGTTTATATTTCTGTTTTTCTAATTCTGTTCTTTTTCTTCAAAGAGTATGATAAACAGCTTAAAATTTGTGAAATTTATGGAGAAAGTTCAGGTAAATTATGAGGATGATGAAAGTGTAGCCTAGTATAATACTCTTCATTTTTACTTCACATCAAATGTCGTTGCAATTAGAGAGAGAGAGAGATTTTGTTGATGTTCCATGATTTTGATCAATAATACATAGGGATCTGCAGAAGTGAAAACGTTAGACAAGACATCCTGCAAACACAAGAAACTAGTACTTATATTACAAATGGGACAGCTTTATTTCATCTGCTTGGCCTCTCCACAGGCGGACAACCCAGTGACCAGATATTGTCTTTTTTGGTTTCTTTAGCCTTTGATAATAATTGTGATGTGTTATGTATGGGAATAGTGGGGGTGTGTTAAAATTACTGTTAGTGTAATTTAAAACTGAGGCATGCATGCACATTGCAGTGTTACTTTCTACATGTGCCCTTCACAAAATCAAATGTTGTCTCTCATCTCATGC
Organism: Sesamum indicum; assembly: GCF_026168435.1. Classification (NCBI taxonomy): domain Eukaryota; kingdom Viridiplantae; phylum Streptophyta; class Magnoliopsida; order Lamiales; family Pedaliaceae; genus Sesamum; species Sesamum indicum. Next base: position 31,036,804 of record NC_142659.1, on the reverse strand, counting down.
CTACAAAAATCAAATCAACTTTTTCTTGGGTCATTTTCTATTTTCATTAATTTGAACTAATTCTACTTTTCTTTGTGTTGTATTTTATATTATCAAACGACAAGTGAGTTAATTATTCTAATATTCCTCCAAGTTCTGAAGAAATTTCCAGGTAAATTGGTAGTAGTTAGGGTAGGAAACAGAGCCACGTGTACTTTATCACGTGTCCTCCACATGCTGCCAAATGTGATGTCGGCTGCGTGTGCACCGTCATCCATGTGGCCGATCCCACTCTACAATTCACCTCTTCCGGATTTCTTTTTTTTCTTCCCCGAATTAAATTTAGAAAAATAATAACAAATGTCTTTAACATTACATAAAGTTGTTTTATTTGGTCAGCAGACAGATGGAATCAAACAATTAATTATTTTTCACAAGGTCCCATGAGTTGAAATGCGGATACAATTGCCTAACTTAAACATTACTCCAATTTAGGGATATAAATCACTAATATATAGATATTTTTTTTATAAATGTAAGTTTTATTAATAAAATAAAATCGTACAATACCACAGTGCTCAATTAGTGGTTTCTCCCTCGACAAGTCAGGAATATGCTATAATCTATATAACGCACATGAACTAACAGAACGAGATAAATCAACACTAATAATCCTCTGTTTAATATCCACAAATCTTGCAAGTTATTAAGCCAATTGCTACCAACTTTATAGCTACATATACATGATGAATGGCAACACATCCACTTCATACTGTTTCACCACAATTTTTCGGAAAAATTATTATGAAGATACACTATAGACATTCACACTCCTGACTTGTGATTACTTACGCAAATTATTTATATTTTTTGAAAAATTATACGTACCTATAAAAAATTAATATAATTTACATAATTTTTATTTTTTTGAAAAATTACCAATACCTTCATAAATATAAATATTATTGTACAAAATACACCTACTTTTTTGTTGTCATAGGTGGTCTATGTAATTACACCAAGGACATAATAATATCTATAAATATATTATAAATTAACAGTTTAAATTTAGTTACCCTATAACTATTTACACTTATGAATAATTGTGATGATTATTTAGAATTTGAAAATTCTTAAAGATGATGACAAAACGTTTAAGTTATAGAGTGTTGGGGATGGTTTTCATAATTAATAAATGGAAATTTGGACAGTAGGATTGGTATATTAATTATTAATATTTTGGAGTTCAGCGTTTGTAGTTACAGCTTATGATGTCTTCCTACTTTTAATGCACAACAAATTTCACTTCGAGACCTGTGAGGCTGTGACTCTGACTCTTTCTAATCTAATCAAACATTAATTATGTATGTTTCCTGTTACTAACTTACTATATATATATATATATATATATGCGTAGCTGTGCCTATGTGTATTTGGAAAATTTTAATTCAAATCACATTTAATTGTTTAATTATATAATAAAATATAATATATTTGTGATTTAATATATAATTTTTAAAAAATAATTAAACTATACTAGTATAGTTTATTATGTAATTAATTTGATTTCATTAGATAGTAAAAGTTATACATGTGTCTCATGTATGAAAATATATACATTACCACATCTCTCTCTTTCTCTCTCTCCACTCTACTCGACAGCTTACAGCTTCGTCGTCTCCTTCCCCTTCTTCAAACACACGTTCTCACTCTTCACACAGAAACAACACACATAAGTATCTGTAGTAAAACCAATAACACATACAAATTACACACATAGAAGAGTAGAAAAAACAAAATGGGCAACGGATTTGATCATCAGAGCATTCACAAGCACCACCATTTCCACCAGAAAACCATTTTCTTGCCATTGTTCTGCCGATTATCTATCAAAGATATAAAACTAAACTACCACCGCAAAAGTCCCATCTCCACCGACGACGACGAACCCTCTTCCCCTAAAGTCAGTTGCATGGGCCAAGTCAAGAGAAGCAACCGTGTCATCGGCTTCCCAACCACCAACGCCGTCACAACCCACACCCACAGATACTCCAGGCTGAAAAAACTGTTTTCTAGCAAAACCCTTTTGCCCCCGACCACCACCTCCATGCCCACAACCACCCAGGGAGGCACCGTCTCGGGAGGTGGCAGAAGCGGAAGCAAGAGTTGCAGAAATATCAGAGAGATGACACTGGCACAGACACAGAAGAATTCAAGAAGATTAAATTTGAAGAACGACGGTGATAAATGTGATCAAGATTGTGTTGGGTTGGTGAATGTTGGTGAGCTTGATCCACCGTTGCCGGTGGTGAAGAGGGTGGCGGCGTCTGGGGTTGACCGGGATGAGGTGAATCTTTGGAAGAGAAGGTCTAAAGGGGCGGCGCTGAAAAGCTTGCAGATTGAACAGATTCATTTGCGGAAGAGCAGCTCTCAACCACCAACAGTATGACATCCATATGGGAAAAGTTAGATTGAGGTAATAGATCCAATCTATAGTTAATTTGTAAATGAACTCACAGTAGATTTATTTTCCTTTTTCTTGATTTTTACCCGACCATTTTGACAGTTAGTGATGGTCAAGATTTTGTGTTTCTCCTCAAATTCGAAATCAAGGGTTATGCTTATCCCATGTTTTGAAGGATATTATGGATGATCTCTTGTCTTTTTCCATCTTTTATAGTATTTTAGAATAGTGTTAAAATGTATAAGCTTTATGAGAGAAGAGAAAAGACAATAGTAATAATACATCAAGAATTCACGCCCCCCATGACGAATGAGTTGGATGGACTCCATCATTATCAGTTTTTTGAATATAAAAGTGGTACTAGCTACCTCATTCAGACGTCTCTAAGCAAATTAGGTGTATTATATTTATAACATAATAAATTTAAACTCAATATGACTTAAAATTTAATTTTAAATAGAAGAATAATTAGTCTTCTAATAATTTCGACATGCACGAATTACATGGTAAACCTAAATTTATATGTCCATTAGCTGTGTTTAGATTTGAATAATCGGGCCAAAATTACCATGTACCATTGTGCATTTTATATGGAAAAGGATTAGCGGCAGACATGTCTATATATCAACGTCAAGTCCTCGAACAAATGAAAACGAGTGCCATATTTTGGTATCATGATTTGGTCAAAAACCACTTTTTGCATCTTCTAATCCATCATCATTGTCCAGTGTCATGCGTTCACGCGACACTTAAACCCTGTTTTATTGTGTCAAGAGCTGTAATATAAAATATACATCAGCAATCTGGGCCTCGTCTCTCCCTTCAAGAATTGGGATGAGGCCCCCGCTTCCTAATCTTCGAATTATATTTATGCCAAGTCCACTACACACGTCCTTTTATAGGGTTCCCTCCTCAAGCTTACAATTTTCCACTGAAGAAAAGGATTAACTCCAGTTCGGTATACAACAAAAGTACACTCCCATGTATTGCTAGGTTATAAAGCTTTTACACTCTGATTATATTATGTTTTCTAGAATAGTATGTTAGACAACGGTCAGACCTGAGGCTACCACCAGAATTGCAAGGTTGCTGTTGAATGTTCTATGTACATATCCATGAACTTCAAGGACCACAATATCGGTGGTAGTGGAGAAGGAAGTGAAACTCACCGAACTAAAAGATCAGCTCTGCTCTTTATAAGGAGTCCATATTAATTTACTGACATCGACTTCAAGGCCACCACGGCCTGCGGCTTTAAGATGACGATCCAGGACCTTAGGATCCGCACATATGACATGCTGCCCCTTCCGATATTGAATCAACTCTAAACTCTGAAGGGTGGACAAAATATCCTCTGCCTTGATGGCTGTCATGTCACTAAGCTCCTGCAGAAAGAAATTAAACACGGAAAACAAGATGGTAAAAAAACAAAAGTATGGGAGAAAGAGCACCAAGAAAGATGATATAAGCACTTGAACATGCTCAACCTAACTGAGATGCTATTACTTCCAGAGTTGAAACCAAAGTTGGCATGAAAACCAAGCAGCACACATATATTAAAGCATGTCTATTAGCACTTCGAAGCATGCATAAGAATATTTACTTCAGAAGAGAAATAGAGTCATCACTTAAGAAAGGAACCACACTACATTTGAAAAGCTACAAACCCTGGGCACTTATTGCCAACTATGATGCAACAATGATTATAATTACTTGAATAATATGTATCCGAAAAACTTTTCAGTATCTCTTGTTTCCTTACTATTGTTCTATCAATGCTTGTTTTACAAGTTTCTCGATGCCACATCATCTGATATTGGAGATTAGGGTTTCATGAAATGTTGACTGATTGTTCACTATATTTTTGTTTACATGCAGATCTTCGATAGATAAAACTGCTGCTTGAAATGTGAAAGAGGCATGCGAAAACGTAAACAATATGAATGTACACTCCCAGCTCTAGCATTTGAAACTAACTGTTAAATGAGGACCTTGATAGAGATGTTGCCCTTGTGCTTTTTCAGTATGTCCAGAAGAACCCGTGTCCAGTATCCTCGGTAGCTCAAGAGACCCAGATCTGAGAGGGGTCGTTCTGGTGTTCCAACTTTACCTTCCTTCTTTGAAAGCTCATATGCTGCATGGATGGTAAGAAATGAGCAACATCGTCCAACCACCCCCACCCAAAAGAAAGTAAAACAGAAGAAAAATCATGTCAGAGAATGTTGTAAGGCAGGGCAAGGTTCATCAGTTGTAGCGACAGTACTATATAATAATTGTGTATTTGTGTTCAATGTATTTATTCCAACTAGAACCTATGGCATGCAAAGGACTGAAGGGAGGACGATATAAGTGAAGAGCTTACAGAAAGCGATTAGGAATTTTCCATAGCCTTTTCTCTGATAAGGAGGCAGAGTAAGAATGCAAGCTAAATTGTAGGACTCCTCTGAATGCTTCTCCTGCATATTAATTCAAGGAAAAGGATCAGTACCCTTAAAGTCAGAAATGTCAGAAGCTCTGGTTCACCCTAGTGAAGTTAGACCAAGTGAACAAGTTTGAGTGACAACAAGATCAAGCTTGTATATAAGTAAACATAAGTGGCATGTGCTAATGCACCAAAATAACTTGGGATAAGAGCAACTCAAAGTTCTCACACAAAGAAATGTTTGAAAAATACGTAGTTCAGAAAGCAAAATAAGAGGGAATGATGGCCTCAAGCGAAAACACGTGATAACACGGTTGAATGAACTGTGTGCTCAAAAAATATAAATTTTTCCAGAGTTAGGAATGTAAATAGCAATAGGCAGTAAAAGATCTGATCAACCGTAAATGATAAAATTACCTTGGAGAAGTAGCCGACCATGTGGCATCCTCGATCATCACATTCACACAGCACATAGAATAGAAAGAGATCGACATCATAGTACAAGGTCTTGTGATCAAGAAACAATTTAGCTAGGTAGCAAAGATTTTGCCCATAAACCTTGTTCTTTTTACCATCAACCTGTTCTCATGCATCTCAAAGTTAGTTAACACTTCTTCATGGCAACAGTTGTCAGAAATGTTGGAGCAAGATGCACGGCACCAGCAAATCAAATGAAGTCGCAAAGAATAAAGTGTTAGAGTATCAATGCAAGACATCAGCACATGCCAAGTACTAAAATATGATGAAAATTGTCTTGTATACTCAATTACAATGAGCCAAAGGTCTAAGTACAAATAAATTGAGGAATCAATCAAAGCACAATTCTGGCAATGATCAAGAAAGACAATATCACACCCAGGAAATATCTGGCAGCATAAGAACCAAAAAAGTACTCCCTCCTTTCAAACTAAACAGCCAGAAACGGACTTGAACTAGGAGAGAATTGGTGAGACTCTCATTGCGCAGAAATTATGTAGATGGATTTTGAATAATATAAATAGGGATATGGAAAGTGGCTATAGATGTAGATCACGTAAGATAAAAATGAATATTTTTTGCATAGGTCAAATTCAAAAACTACAAAAATATTTATTGAAAGTGGCTTATGGTATTGTCAGTAGCAGATATAGAAATAAAGTATTCATATAGAAATAGAAGTATAGCAATAAACTGCAGCACTGACATACATGAAATTGATGAAAAGACTTGTGTTTGAAGGCATTCAATTTTTCTAAAAACGAGCTCTTTCCCAAAATTATTGAGTTAAGCAAAATCAAGTGAATGTAAAATTTTACCTCAAACATTGACAAAGTTCCATTTCTATATATCTCATCACCAGGAGGATGCTTGAGATCGCATTTCCTCTACAAATAAAAGAGTAAATACTTTAAACAACTAGCATTGTAGCCAAACTCAGGAGGATGCTTGAGATCGCATTTCCTCTACAAATAAAAGAGTAAATACTTTAAACAACTAGCATTGTAGCCAAACTTCAAGTTAAACAAAGATGACAAAGCACATACAGCTATGCAGTGTCAATAGAAAGATAGCAAAATGCAGAAACAGAAGTGAACTCATCTAACAAGATGGATTCCAATGCAATAAACTGATCTTGCAGTGGTGTTCACAAATGCAACTGACCAAGTTTCATACAGAACACTTCAGTTCCATCAAAAGTCAGTCAACCATGTAAAAGAAGGGATGACAGGAAGATTTTTAAAATTATATAAAAAAAAATTAAAGAAAAAAAGAAAGAAAGAAAGAAAAAGAAGAAGAAGAAGAAAGCTCACCATATGTCTCTGAAGTTGTTCTTTGCGCTTCATGAAATTCAGGCAAAATTCACAAAAGAACAGCTTGGTACAGTCATTGTATTCTGGAGGGAAAGGGGAGAAGTACCAAGTCTCAATCTCATATCTTCCAAGTTCTATTGTGGCAATATTTTTTACTTTTGTAAATTCTTCATGTTCACGCAAGCTAGCAGCATCAAGCTCCTCATGGCCCTGTACAAGTTCCACAACTCCTCTTAGTCATTCAAATGAAAATTTGACGAATCACTGCAAGAGAATATATAGTCACCCCATTACCAAGATTTTATCTATAAGACCCTATATGTTATCTGGAGAACATGTCTTCATAATCAGCGGTTAACAATAAAGTTGGTAGTTATAGGATTTATAATGAGAACACACAGACAAATTGTAACATTTTTGTTGATTAACATAATAAAATCAACTAGGAGTACCTCCACATGTGTCTCATCAATTTTACGCTTTTGATGCCGTGTCATTTTCAAGCTTGTTACCTGAAATTTTCAAATGTCAGCATATGCCATATGGAGAACAAGGAATAGACACACATATTCAAGTAGAAAACGGAACTCTTGAGTAGTGTAGAGCTGTAGCTGAATAAAATATGAGTTGCTAATTTGACATGGAAAACCAGTAAACTAAAAGTTCCCAAGAGAAGATAGTGCAAACAAAAAGTACATGTACGACCCAAGATATGTAGTTACACTTCCACCTAGAATTCACTTTCCAATTTGGAAAACCATAATAGAAACTAACGAAAAAAGCCACAAAACAAAGAAATGAACAGGAAGTTACCTTGTCCTCAACCTTTTCATCCACATCAGTTTCTACAGAGTTGAGATCAAGTTGCTCAAGTTTTACCCATTCATCAAGTCTACGGTTAACTGTACTTGAACATAAAATATAAATAGTTAGGTAGTAAAAGTGTCACAGACAGCACCCTTCACCCAAACTCAAGCAACAAGCAAAGCATTCCAATTTTGCTCATAGGAAATTTCTGGAAGTAATTCATGAGAAATAATAAGGTACACAAAGGACAGACCAACAGCTCAATTCATCAATGCAGCGGTTAATATTTAAGGTTTAGAATTGTAGCGAGATATCCTTGTATTCAGAATTGAATACATTTTCATCAAGCCAATTGCCGCAGTCCCATATACATATGGATAAAGACCACAGCAATAAAAGACTTTTTGATGCATAACAAGAAGCTAACAGACTACGAAATGCCAACCAATACTATTGACTAATTTGTTTTATTAAATCCACATGGTATCAAGCAAACCCCAATCCTAACCCTAAATTTACAATAAACAAATAAAAAGGAATTAAACACTTTTCTCACATTCAGTGTAGTGCACGTAGTACTCATAATCGTTAGCTCCACCGGAAGGAAGCTTCCGGCGCTCGATAACTTTAACAGGATGGTATTTTCCGTCTCGCCACCGGCAATTGACACGAGTACCGACCTCCAAGGGCAGACTCGTCATTTTCCGCTTCCGAGAAGGGTCCGTCTCCGGCTGAGCTCCGTTGGACTGAGACGCCGGAGGTAAAGCAACCCCTTCGGTAGCGATCGTCTTGCCGGCGGCTGCTGCATGGCCGTTCGCGGCGACGGCGATTGCTCCGTTCTCAATTGAGACCATTTTCTCGGTGCCCAAAAGAATTGCCAGGTGGAATTGATGTAATATTATATTCATTACTATTTGAGTCATCCGTTATTCTTTTTATTTGCATAGAACTCCATTGAGGTTTCTGTATATTAAAAATCTCCCCCAACCTTTTTGAATTTACCAAAACTGTCCACTATTTCAATTTTTATTTGTTTTAATCCTAAAACCATCAAAAACTGATCATAGATAATGATGAGCAGCACACACTATGCATACGCTTAAATTCTAAATTATAAGTAAAGGCAAATTGCAATTTACCTTTCTGTCGTACAAAAAATAGGTAATTAGTTTCTTTTGAAAAATAGAATATAATTTACCTCATTAATATTTAAAAAAGATACAAAATACCCATTTCACGTTAATGGTGTTGTGCGGGCTCTTTGGATGCAATTTACTTTATTTTTGATAAAATATTACTATTATACCTTTAATCATAAATTGTTAGATCGTATTATATATACCAACGGTCTACATCTAATAAATAAATCGATAGTCTATGTCATTTCTGATTTAAATCAACGATCTATATTTTGATATTAAATCAATAACTCAAATTTATTATAAGCTTATAAAATTATATAATGAATAATACATAAAATATACATACACGTGTGTGTATATGTACAGTATTTAAAAATTAAAAAAAAATACAGAAAAAATAATGGGTGGCAGCAGGAGGCAGAGGCGGGGGCAGAGGGAGAGGCGGAGGTGAAGGCGAGGGGGCGATGTGGAGGCGGTGGCAGAGGCACGGAGGTGGAGCCGGGGGGGAGGGGCTGCGGGAGGAAGATGACACATTTTTGCTTTTCGTTTTTCCTTTTTCTTTTTCATTTTTAATTATTTATATTTTTTATATTTTCTAAATTTTGTATGTAAATAATATATATGAGATTAAATTTCAACCGTTGTTTTGAAAAGATCAAGTATTGGCCATAGATCAAATAATATATGATCTGGACCATAAATTACTATAGATAAAGTATGAGCCATTGATTTATATTTTATAAAATCCAACTGTTGTAAAAAATTATAATAATAAAGAAAAAAGGAAAAAAAAAAGAAAAGAAAATTCACACGTACACAACACCATTTGCATGAAAGGGGGTATTTTGCATCGTTTTTAAATATTGAAAGAGGTAAATTGCTATTTTATTTTTACAAGTGGACTAATTGCCTATTTCTTAAATTTGTTGTAGGTAAATTACAATTTTGCCAATGAGTAATTATTAATTTGTTTTGTCCAAGTTTTATGTTAAATTATTTAGTGTACTTATTGAATGTATGATTAAGTATAAAAAAAATAACAATTTATAGTAAAATAACATAATATGATTGAAAAAAATAAATAGATGAGGAAGATATATATATAAATATTTTCTTATATAAATAAGAGAAGGAGTAATCATAAAAAGCTGAGGGTCAATATTAGATAAAGAGTAAGGTGCGAGTGCGAGGAGAAAGGACAAAGACTTGCAATATATTTTTAAAATAAATGAAATTAATTTTAGTAATACGATAAAGAAAAACATAGAATAAAAGCATAACTATATATTTTTTGATTAATTGACCTCAAGAAATCAAACATTGTAAGTATTCGGCAAACCAAAAATGAATTCTAAGAGACTTCATTTATGAAATATATTTTCTCTTACAACCTCTTAAATTTTAATTCATAAAACACAATTGTGATACTTAGATATAATAATAACCAAGACCATACAAAATTATTATTTTTTGGTATAATTACATCTATATCTATTATATAAATTATTCTTATTTTAAAAAAAAATTACACATACACCCACTAAAATATCAACTCATTTGCACAAACTACCCCTACTTTTTAGAAAATTACATACACACTGCCTAATATGTCAATATCATTACTACAAACTACTGTTTTTTGACTGCTACCAGTGATTTCTATATTAATTACACAAAAGACATGGATGATTTGTATAAATAAATCACAGATCAGGAGGTGTAAATATAATTAAACCTTTTTTTCTATTGATAATTAATAACAATTTTGTATGTTCAACAAGAAAAGATTGAAAAATAACATTTTTTGTCCCGTATCTTAGGGTCTTTCCACTTTTAGTCCTACTAATTACGGTATTCTCATTTATGTTGTTGTAACTTTAAATAAGTAGCATTTTTGGTCCAGTGATACCTTTTCATTAGATATTTAACAGAAAATGTCACGTGGTTCTTAATATATATATAAAAATAAAAAAAAAGAAAGTATTAGTTAATATTTTTAAAGTTAGAGAAGAAAAAATGAGATTAAATTCAAAATCAATGGGAGAAACCGAGATGAGTATGATGAGAATTAGTGATGCATTTGGGGGTATTGTGAAGCTCTGATAAGAGGAGGAGTTGAGATTAGTAGTGGGTCCAGGTCCATGTTGCTTAAAGACATAATTGAGCAGAAGAGGGTAGATGCATGAAGTAGGTAGGTTTATAGATGATGATGATGAGTTGGTTAGTGAAGTATATATAATGTCATGGTGATGAGGGCAACAAAGAATCACACTACCCACTCATCCATTTTATTATTATATGACTTGGAATTCCATCCATCATTACATATCCTAATAACTCAAAAGAAAAAAGTGCTCCTTCATACCATCCATCATCATCTTAATTATTCATTTCTGCCAATCCTACAAACTGCATTACTTCATTAAATGATGATCATCATCACTTAATTCCCACTGTAATTAAGAACATTATTAGATAATAATTATGTGATGGCATAGGTAATTAATTAGGTTGATGATATATAATCAAATGTGGAAGACAGCAGAAGATCACTACTCAGTACGGCGTGATTGTTCAGTGGAGCACTTTGTGGGCCAAAACCCCTTAATCTCTTGACGTCTACTTCACAGTGCAATGCATGCACGCGCTTTTCACCCTATAAATACCTCATCCCTCCATGCATACATATTGCAATTTATCCATTCCCATGGCTGCAAACAAACTTCTTTCTCTAGTTTTCTTTGTGGTGTTGTGTGTTGCTATATGTTCGGCAGCTAGGACTCTCTTGGAGGGTACTCATGATACCTATTATCCTAATGGCTTCAGAGCCGTAATTGGTGTGGGAATTAATGGTGGTGGTGGTGGTGGGGGAGGCGAGGGTGGAGGGTCTGGTGGAGCTGTTGTTGGTCATGGCTCTGCTAGTGGAGCTGGAAGTGGTGGTGGTAGTGGTAGTGGCTCTGGGTTTGGTGGAGACCATGGCGCTGGTGGTGGAGGTGGTGGAGGCGGCAATGGAGGTGGAGCTGGTTATGCTGAAGGGGGAGACCATGGTGCTGGGTATGGAAGTGGTAGTGGGGAAGGACATGGCGCGGGTTATGGTGGAGGTGGTGGTGCAAATGGTGGTGGCGGAGGAGGTGGAGGTGGAGGTGGAGGTGGAGGCGGTGGTTCTGCTGCGGGAGGAGGACATGCTGGTGGATATGGAGGAGGTGAAGGAGGAGGCAGTGGAGGTGGCTTTGGTGGTAGTAATGGAGGATATGGTGGTGGAGGAGGTCACGGCGGTGGAGGTGGGGGTGGATCCGCTGGAGGATCGGAAGGCGCTGGATACGGTAGTGGTGGAGGCGCCGGTGGTGGTGCAGGGGGGGGTCATGGTGGATCTGGAGGAGCTTATGGGGGAGGAGAAGGAGGAGGGGGTGGTGGCGGAGGTGGAGCAGCGGGCGGTGGGCATGGTGAAGGGTACGGCGCGGGGGAAGGCGGTGGTCACGGCGGATACGCACCGTAGAAGTACTAGTGCTTGCCAACAAGAAAATGGATAATCCACATAATTGATATATATAAAAATGGTAGTACTAAGAATAATATAAAGTAAAAGTGAAGAATGTTTGAGTTAAAAGAGGTAGTACATGCAAATGCAAATATGCAATATGAAAGTGCAAGTGTATCAGATCACTCATCTGCTCTCAATCATACCAACATTTGCTTATTTCTCATCCTATTAACATCTCTCTCTTTTCCCCTAATTATTTCACTATATATCCACACACCCCACAATACTAAATACCATATATTATATCCCCTAACATACTTACTCTTTCCAAATTAATTTCTTACTTGTTATATATTTGATATGAGAATTGATGTAAGATAATTGGATAAAATTAGTTAGTCTCTTTCTTTTCTTTTTTTTAAAGTGAGAGCGATAAATTATTATTAATTGAAATAAATTAATTACAATCATTCATGTCAAATATTAATATCTAACAATGATTATTACAATCATCATACCCTCATCAATAATATATATTAAATTAAAGCTAATGAACGCCTACTACTTCAGTAAATAATTACAACCATCATATCCTGATTAATAACATCTATTAAATACAATCTAATCAACACTTATCATTACAGTAGATAATAACTGCTACATATACAGTAGAAACAACTATTATATTCTGATCAATAATATTTATTAATTTAAATCTAACCAACGCATTCTATTACAATAGATAATACATATTATGAAGTAAAAACAACCACTTAACACCTAATATGCGATAGAAATAATAACCCATACATATTACGAAGTTCGGACTCATAATTTCTAAAATTATAAAATTTTAATAATTTTACCCATTGGGATAGGCCTAATTAATATATTAAAATTAGTTAGTCAATCCAACAAAAGTTGTCAAGAAAGAAAGCATCAGCTTACGTAACCCCAATAAATTAGTTATATTATTAATTGAAGTGTATTTTTGACTTCATAAAAAATCGATATGCTGCTATTATTACCATGATTTATAAGTATGAATGGTATTTTTTTAATATTAATATAAATAAATAATATATTTTAGAATATAAAAAATTATTTATTATATAGACATAATGACGACATACCAGACAGACAGAGTAGTTAATTAGAGTTTATGTTTTTGGAGCAGGGTTAATTGTTGTAACTGGTGTTTTAACTACTTAAGTGAAGATTAACTATTAGTGAGGCAAAAAGCAAAAGCATTTCTTTTATCCCATTATTATTGCGTGAGGAAGAGAAGTAGGAAAAAAACACCCAAGTTCCGGAAAGACTTAAATCTGTCGATAGTCTCTTCCAAGTTGCTTGTGGTCGCCGCTAATCGATAATCGGACAGATCAGAATTATCTAAATTCTTGCTGTCGGGAAGTAAAAGTTACATAAAATGAATTTGGCGGAGCTGTTGGCAATCTTCGGACCCGGCGTCGCAGGCGCGGTATTCGGTGCCGGCTGGTGGTTTTGGGTGGACGCCATCGTCTGCAGCTCCGTCCAAGTCCCATTCGTTCACTACCTCCCTGGTATTCCTCTGCAAATTATGCTTATTGTTTTAGTTTTTGCTTTCTTTTTTTTTTTTTCTCTTTCTGGTGGGTTTATGTTTTGACGTCCTTCTCTGTCTTTGGTAGGGATTTTCGCGTCTCTGTCTGCTTTGATGTTCAATTGCGTGAGGAAAGAGGATATTGACTACTCACCGTATGAAGATGGTGAATGGAGGTTAATATCATTATTTTTTTCTTTCTAAAGTTCCATTTATTATGTTAATTATTGTTAGTTTCTATAAGATAGTTGAGACGCTTTGCTTGTGGAATTCCTTTGGGACGAAAAGTTGGAAATTTTGTTGATAATAAAAATATGATCATCATGTGTGGAATTTTACAGTGATCTGTAACCAAGATTTTAATTTTCTCTGTTGTAGATGAGCTAACTCCTTTGTCTTGTTAGCAGTTTTAGCAGACACGTCTAATTTTAGGAAATAAACTGATGAAAGGAAAAGGTCAAATTCTTATATAGATTGGTATATGTATATTGGATTAATCTGTCAAATTATAAGTGAAATAAGCATTATTATGATATCTTTGAATTCGCGAGCTCCTGTTGCATTATCTTACCATGTTCCTCCTATTTTATGCTGTTAAATGAGGAGATTACACATTTGTTAAGCTATTTTAGTTTCTCGATTTGCAGGTTGAAACTCTGGCTTTTCATAGCATATGTTGTGTCCTTTGTCTCGTTAGCTGCTTCCGTCGGCTTGTTGATACAAGATACACTGGTAAAATCTGGTCCTTCGGCATGGACCGGAGTTGCAGGTGTCCTTCAATGTGTGTTTGTGCTAATCAGGTAAATAGCTTGCTCTACTTCTAACTTCATAGTTGAAAGGGGATTGCGGATCTCCATAATCCAAGCAGTGATGCTCATATTGCAGTTAAATTACAAATTATTATTGTTCTTGAAGGGGGGTTTGCTTTTGGTTCTATATTTTATAAGTTCATGTGAAATTCTGCCTTCCTCTGTAAGTAAGGCAAGAAAGTTGGCCACACTAGTTTAAAAACTGAACTAGATGCCATTACCAGATCTCATTTCCATTGACTATGAAGATGATTTTTAATCCCTCCTCTTGGCAGTGGCCTGATTTATTGGATATCTCACTCGGAATGATCTAGCATGAGCCAAACATCTCGTACTGGTGAATTGAAGTTCTTTGGGTCATCCAAACGTGTCGTTGTGCGTTGTTATTCTGCTGGCACAGAAGTCGAGTTGACATTTGTTTATTGTGAACAAGTGTAAGTGGCTGTAAATCGCTTTGGGAAGGCATTAATTTTGCGTTTTTTTTATTGTGACCCAGGGGTTTTATGCATGATGAGTCACAGCTCCACCACCACCGTCACTTATCTAACATCTCTGTCTGAAGTGATTTTGGGAACTAATTCTGGAATGTGCTATCAGTTGATAAGTTTTAGGAGCAACTATTTCAAAAATGATGTAAGTTCCAGTCTACATGGGCATCGACATGGAAATTCCTAAAAGGTTCACTGTTAAAAAGACTAAAAGCAACAAACCTAGGCTGGTACCACTTTGCTACACTACACAAACACCGGTAAACTGGTATTATCTACCTATCCCACAACCAAAATACAGCAGGACAAATGAACAATGCACGGAGGCGGCAAATTGGGCTATCACCTGAAATTAGCTTATTCAACAGCATCACGAGAAATAAGTTCAGAATCTAGAACTCTTAATACACTCTAGCTACCTTGTTATTTGAAATGCCAGAGTCTGTCTCTCTCAAAATATTGAACGAAGCTATCGATTTACACAAGCTAAATTAACGGGTTAAGAATAAAAGTCAAAAGGAAAATAAGAAGTAAAACTAAATTATCATTTTCCATCTTTTTTTTCACCTCTGTGTAAAATGAACCAAATATACTTCCCCACTTCAAGTGAGATCCCACGAAAAATGACCAAGTACGTCAAAAAGATGAGCACCTGTTGATGCAGTAGCAGTAATGCTATCCATGCATTCCTAACCTATCTTCGAGTGTATTGAGCGAACTCTTTTTCTGCCAGCATCAATCCCAGATGCCAGTATTTTATTATCCATAGACATCCAAGGACCAGTCATCATTTTAGCTCTTCGTCAAAGCAAAATATAAAGAAAAGACAACCGCTCACCAACAAAATTGAATTCCCAGATACATTCAGCGTGAATTAGATGTCAAGCTTCAGACTCAGAGGAGCTTGATTCAGAACATGCGATACCAGGAATAGCATATTGAAATACCGAAGAGGCCAAGCATTTTGGCCGAGGACTTTCACACACTTCCAAAGATGGCTGCCTATTCATGTACTGTAAGAAAAACCAACAATACATTAATCTGCATTCAACTTTGTTGAGTAATATGATCAACTCAAAGAAGAAAAAAGTTGACATGAACTAGCTAGCAGAATGGAGTCTATCTATCTTGGGGACGGCAAGGTACAATAGAGTCCTAATTTCATCCCACCTTGTTGGAGAAAGATTGCATGTACGCAAGAGGAGATTCATAGAGCCAAGCATCCCTTCCCCCCTGCCACCAACCCCCTAACTTTTTATGTTACCTTGATTACTTTGCTATGACTATGAAAAGATAAATTGGTGCTCTATCAACAATGTTTTCTACTTGAAACTAGCATTATGCAGAACCTAAATACTGAAAATTGGTCAGGAATAAGTTGGAATGAATAACCCGCACCTCTTGATAGAAGGCATTGATCTCTTCCTCCGTGAGGCCTTCGTCTTCCCCACCATTTTCTTCCCAACCAAGCGAGCGAAGAAATGCAGCCTCTTCTTCATCTGGACAAATTGCTCCATTAACAAAAGAGTTGTCCTCCCCGACATCAGAAGATTTATGGGAATTCTGAGGAATGTCATGTCCATTTCCATTGCAGATCATCTGGGTACCATTCTCCAAATGGCGAGGACGTATGGGAGTATGGCCTTCTTTATTTATTTCTCCAGATATCTGTGCAGTGGGAGATGAAACAGCCAAACTTGAATCTGAGTGACTGGTTGTAGCATTGTGTGTGGTTTTTCTCCTCATGAGCTTAAAAAATTCACTTCTGCTTCGGGCCAGAGATTGAGAGGATCTCTTGTCCACAGTAGATCTGGAACTTAGTGATAAGGCACCAACCTTGTTTCCCAGAGCAGGAACCATAGAATTGTTTAGACTCATCGATGCAGTTCTCAATGGAGCCATGGGTAATTGGCCATTAAGCACTCTGCAATTGGCATCACCAGTTGAAACAGCTGCATCCTTTGTCACAATGGTGATACCATTCTCACGCCCTGGTTTGAGAACCAAAAACTTCCCTTTCTGAAAGGAACTTGGAAAATCAGATCTGACTTGTCCAATGTGAGACTGATTAGAAAGATGAGGTGAATGGGACTGAGGGTTGACACCCTTGGAAGCCACAATCATCTCACCATTTCTGACTGCAATCCTTGGTTGTTTTGATTTGTCTCCAGAACCCTGGAGAATAATATTTTAACTAACTTCACTTGCGCTCCATATTTATTCCACTTATTAAAACATATTGAAGTATGTTCAAACTCATTATAGCACACATGGAAGCAGCCGCTAAGTGGCAGGAATGACAGCTCTAGATACAATATTAACATGATTCAAATAAAATAATTTAGGTCCAAAGCAGGAGATATGGAACAAAATAAGGACACTGAAATAACCACCATAGGGTATCCACATAACAACAAAATGAATTCGGGAAGGAATAGCAGAGCCTAGAGAAAAGTATAGTCATCTGAAATACCAATAAATAAGTATGCCATATAATAACTGTTTTACCGAGGGTTTAGGCATCGATGGTGTCACTGGAATTAATTGTTTGGACTGCTTTATAGCCAATTCCTCAAGCCTCTGAATCTTATCAGGTAGCTGCAGGATGTATTAAAGAGAGTATTAAGATCAGCCCTGGTTCATTGCTTCATGAACACAGAACGACTTCCACAATTATTTACCTGGGATGCAGTACGAACTTGGGCCGGAGGCTGTGACAATGCCTCAGCCATGTTCAAACCTGCTGTACAAGAGGTTCCAGATGCAGAAGTTGGAAACCTAGAGACATTCTGTTGAAAATAAGAGTGGTCCATGCCATCGTCGGCAAGAATAGCGGGAACCTCTGCTAAAGCAGAAGTCCATTTCTCACCACCCTGAAACACTGACTTGCCAATGGGCAAACTCTGAACAGACGAAGTCAAACCAGGAGACAAGACTCTCCTAATTCCAGTCATATCTAGCTTCTCCTCAGTTCCAAGTGATGGAAAATCCTTTTCAAAAATAGGCTTCTGAATGCCACTACTATTACTTCCCACAGAAAGCACACTATTACAGCAACTCTGACTGCTGATGCTGTTTCTTGAGTCCTCTACCCAGCGGGGCAAGACTTCACAAGCTTTTCTGGAAACAAGTGATTGAGAATGCTTAAAGGCACTCCTCTCAATTCTACTAGTTGATATGCTTGCAAAGGGGTCTGAAGAGTAATGCTCCCAAATATCTTCTGAAAGAGACTTCTCCTTCTCTCTATCATGGTTTCTGTCGCGATGACTCCTTGTGAAACTACTATATGGATGCTTTGAGGATCCATTACTACTTGGATTCTGCCCAGAACCGGATGATGAATTTCTGTGCAGAAACCATGGGTTATCTTTCTCACTGTTGCTCCTAATTGACCGACTTCGGGTTGAGTGCATGGAAGAAGAAATATCTACCATAAAAAGGCACCAAAAATCACCTTCTACCAACTTTAAGAGAAGAACAAAATTATACAGACGCACACAAAGGAAAAAGAAAACAAATAAACTAGGGATCGCTATTCATAGATGAGTAGAAGCACAAGAGAGTAATGCTACCTGAGTGGTGGGCTGAGGTGCCACCTACAGCAACATTTCCTGTACATTTTAACCATCCAGGAACTAGCGCATGTTCAGTTCTTTCCATCTGTACTGGACATGATCTAATTACTATAGAGGGTCAAAGCTGAAAATGCTGCAGTCAAACACCCTCCTTTATCCCAATGCATTCGGTTGCATGATTGATGAGCTCTATACACAAACATCAACCCATTGCCCTAATGATGCAACAGAAACTATAAATCCCAAGCTTTTCACCAGTCCCACAAATCAAAATCTTTCTATGATGTCCGAAACAGTGAGTAGCACTCAACTCCTTCACGTAAGGGGATTTTCGTTTTTTAACTTTTCCGCAATTTTTCCATCCAGAGGATCTCCGAATCAACCAATACAAGAAAAATCCTGGCTCTCCTTCATCCTTCACCCAAACCCGCTTAACAGAATCTCTTTTTAGTCCAACAGCACAATCAAAATCCTAGAACCGAACACTTTCCTCTCTTCAAGTATCACCCCATCACAAACTAAAAACCCAGAAGCAAACTCCAGTACACAGCGAACACACAGAAGTAACCAACTTTTCGCTCATTACTCAAAGAAGTAAACTCCAACCCTTCGAACTAAAATCCCCTGACGTACTAGGGTTCTGCCACAACAATCAAACACACAGAAATAACCAACTTCCTACGCAGAAATAAACCGATACACGTCCGCAACAATCTAGACCAAACGAGCAGTCAATGGAAGACGAGTAGCCCTACCTCAAATAGAGTAACCATAAAAAGGGGATCCAGGAACACCCTAAACGCTCCTAAAACCGCCACACTACCAATAGATGAAAACATACATATATGATATACCTGTAGTATATATACTTCCGGCGATTTTCTAAACTTGCTTGGGGAAAAATACTCGAATATTATATTGCATGTGCGTATAAATTTCCAGATTGCAAGAAGAAAAATGCAGGGGGCGAATTTGAGAGAGATTTATGTACAGAGATTTGGTGGTGGGAATGCAGAGAGAAATATGTGTTAAATATTAGGGCATATACAGAGAGCTGAGAGAATACAGGGGTAGTGTTTGGATTTGTAGTTTGATTGTTGTGTTTTGTGTTTTGGAGATAGAGTGAGAAAAATAGAAATAAATAAGTGTGTGTTGAAAATAAATTATATATTTGGATTTGTATTTTGAGGTAATTTAAAATATTTTAAAATAATTGGTGTAGGTTTGATGTTGGGACTTGAGAGACAAAAATGACTGTTCATTATCAGATCATATTTTTTTTATATATCTTTTATATATAAATATGTATATATAAAAATATTGTATGTTTAATATTGTATTTTTTGGAGACAAAAATCACTATTTATTGTCAAATTATGTCTCTTTTAAAATATATATATAAGTGTATATATATGTATTATATTTAGAAAGTTGAAAAATTAAAAAAAAATACAAAATAAGGTGTAAAAATACAAAAACAAACATTGAATTTGTTTTATCTTATCATGAAAAAAGCGAAAACATAAAACCAAACAAAGCGGGTTTTTCATATAATAAAGTGTTTCTGTTTCGGAGTAACGACACTGAAAAAACCTCCCCCTGCAATTTAATTTTGTTTAATTTCTTTTTGAGCGCTCACGTTTAGTTTATTGATTAATAATTAATTTTATCTATTTAAATAAGTACAATTAGCATTTAATTAAATGTAAAAATAGCTCTACCAAACAAATATTTTGACTTTGACTTAATTAATCAAATCATATTTTATTTATTGGCGCAACGTATCTATCAATAATAAAATTTAGAGTAAATTCGAACAGAGATGAAAGTCAGCCATAGTAATCCGGGAGTCTCGTGTGGAAGGGCTCTAGCTCAACGGATCAAAGGTACGCCGGGGATAACAGGCTAATGATTCCCAAGAGCTCTTATCGACTGAGTCGTTTGGCACCTCGTTGTCGACTCATCACATCCTGGGGTTGAAGAAGGTCCCAAGGGTTCAGTTGTTCGTCAATTTAATTGTTACGTGAGTTGGGTTTAGAACGTTGTGAGACAATTAAGTTCCTATCTACCGTTGGTGTTAAAGGGAGAATTACAAGGGATTCGCATCGAGAAAGATAAGGACCTAAGGCGTAAGACGGTCTCTTCGTTCTAGCCGATAGTTCGATTCAGTACTTACCATAGGATATGGAATTTCTTTCAACATTCATAAGAAGGGGAGTTTTCCTTCCTAACAACACTACACATGACTATATAGATATGAATGGACTGACCGAGAGCATGGAGAGAAGGTAAGAAAGGTTGTTAATGAAATTCGATTTTTTAGAAATGGATTAAGTCATTCGCTATCTTTCTGAACAGGAGATAGGAGCGGTCTATGTGATCGATGTTATCAACCACAATCATTGTAGCTAAATTTAGATTTTTAAAAAAATTTATCGTAATAACAAATAGCCCTTATTGTTTAAAAAATTACAAGTAAAATCAAGCCCACATAAGAATCTATTGTAAAAGGTATTTGTTAGACAGTCCTTAATTTCAAGAGATGTTTATAATTTTTCAAATAATATAAAAATATTTGTAATTATACAAATTTAAAAAAAAAATCCGGTGTAATCTACTCTAAAATTCACTTGCACTGTCGAAATAGATTAATATGTTTTTCTGACCGTCAATTGAATAATCGAATTAAATAAGTAAATATTACGAGTTAAGAGCATATGACCAACTACAAGAATAAGAATAAAAATAAAAAGTCCTGTTCGCTCCCCATGCTTTTGCACCCCAATGTCGGTACAGCACTGGCCGCTCACGTTTTCTAACATTCAATACGAGAATTTTCATTTTTGATTTCAGATCGGTATTCATTTTAAAGGAAATTAGGGGTTGGGCTAGGCTAAGAAGCAGAAGACTTTACCGAAATCAAGCATAGTGTTTGGATTCATTTTCTGAGTGTTTTGTAGAGATATAGAGATAAAAACAACAATAAATAAGTGTGTGTTAGAGATAGTATGTATGTCTAGATTTGTTTTTGGAGATAATTTAAAATAAGTATTATATGTTTAATGTTGTGTTTTGGGATACAAAAAATACTATTCATTGTCAAATCATGTCTTTTTCATATATATTTATATATATATATGTATTTATGCTAAAACAGTCAAAAATACATACATAAGGTATTTTTAAATGATATTAAATATTGGATATATTTTGACTCGTTTCGGAGATAATTTAAAAATGAAAACAAACATAATGAAAATTTTTTCTATCAGTAGGAGAATCTCAAAAGGCCTTTACCCTGTCTGGCTTAGTAGTAGGTGGGAACAACCTATAACTCCCTTTTATTATATCAACAAAAAAATTTGATTTGATTTGTAGTTTTCGTTTTTAAATATTGATTAAAACTTGAACTTAAAATAATTACTTATAAAACTTATTCAAATAAATTGATGGTCTTAATATATTTTTATTGAAAACAAACAAGGTGGATAAGATACTTTATACACGTGGAAATAGGTCACCTCAATTTATGCAGAAAAAATTGTTATAAAATAAGCTGACCTAAGGGGAATCCAATGCTTACGTACTTCAGTGACATCATAAATTGGCTATTAGCAAACTATTTTTTAATAACAAATAGAAATAAGGCACAAAAAGTATGAAATAATAAATTATATCAAACAAATTATATTATATACATAATTTATTCATATTAAAAAATATTATTGATCATAGTCTTGTAATTTTTTAATCTTTTAAGTTTGCATGTTATTAATTTTAATTTAAATTTATTCATTTCAGTTTTAGTCTTGTAATTTAAATTTGTTTATACTACATTTAGAGCATCAGAATGGATTATTAATCTTTATCATCACAATGACAAAAAAGTCATAAATTAGACGCAAAATTAATAGATAAAATACTGAATCTAATATTTCGAAAGATAAATGATCAAAATAAATTCAAACCAAAATTATAGGATGAAAAATTTTCTTTTTTCCTAATTATAATTTGTAGCCTTAAAAAGAATGATTGTGCTTCTACATTGTTTGAAAAATGAATAATGTGTTTGTATTTTCAAACCGTTGACTATTATGATGGACCAAATGATAAATATCTAAATGTGATTTTAGAAGTTGTCGTAGTTAGACCATGCACCCTATATTGTCAACACATATGTCTACTAATTTTTATTTCAAATTATTGCATTTTCTTCTTTTTAAATGAGAAAAAAATAAAATAAAATAACAAATCAAAAAAATCACTCCAACAAGAATTGTATGTATTTACTGGATTAGTCTTAACAAGAGAATTTTATTCACAAATAGATAATTAATGCAGGGTTATAAACGACTTTACACCCCATGTATCTAATGCTTGGAGCACTATAAATAAGCTCTCAATCATTGTAAAAAGATATATTACGCTGAATTTATACGAAATAACATTTTAGTTCGAGACGAAACATGTGTTTAGAGTGAATTTGAAATGGTGATTTATAATCATAGACCATTTCTTCCGAAAAAAATAATGATCATAGAGTTTATGAAAACATATTTAGAACTCTGTAATGTTGTAGTCCTTACAGTGATCTAATTGAATGATTGAATTTGTTATTTTAAAATCTGATTGTATCTTAGTAAAGGTAAATTTCATTAAGTAAAAGAAGTATAATAGTACAATACATATTGCTTAATCTAAACGGTTTTCTTGACATGTCAATGAATCCGACATAAGCAATAAAGCGCACAAGTGCTAACAGAAATAGGTAATTATATACTAAAAATCCTTTGGTGCACATCTCGAACCATCAACGCACCCACATTGTGTATCTCTATGAACTCCATCAAATCGCCTAATTGAAATAAAGAATATAAATTATGATTCTTATATATTTTTTTTGTTTAACAAAAAAAGGGTAAAATGGGGAGTTATTGAAGGAGGTAGCCAAAATAGAAACCCCTTTTCGCAGTCATTTCTCGAATTCGGCACCGCGTTTCCTCCATGTCCCCCAATAATATCCTATTACTCTCTTCCTCTCCACGACGGCGTTTTACTAGTCTTTGTCGTCTCCTTTCTTTCTACCTCATATATCTCTCTCTCTCTCTCTCTCACCACACACACACACACACACACACATACACACACACAGCAAAAAGTGAAATTCATGCTCCGAAGCACCTGTCAGAAGCTCAGACACGACGGAATTCTCCAAGATTTGGGAAAGTAGTAGCACTAGAAACGACAAACAAGCTCAGGAATGTGAGCACTGAAATGAGCTGAGTGTTTTTCTTAACCGATTCATGGGTTTTGCTTTCCATAAGCACAATGCATCGCTTACCAAAAATCTTATTCAATAGTTCGGACCGCCGCAAGAGTCGGATGGATCCCAGCTCCAGCTCCAGCTCCAGTCCCCAAGGCGCCAAGCCAAAGAGGCTCGACCGGCGCAACGCCGCCAAGAACATCAACTATGAGTTCTCTCCTTCTACTTCAGCTTCATCATCATCGTACTCATCGGAGGAATCTCTACGCACGCGCTCCCTGGATTTGTACGGCGGCAAGACTAGCTTTCGTATCGATGGGAGCGATGGAGAATTCGAGATTATCTGCAACACCTTAGGGTTTTCTGGGATTGATGATTTCGCTATACCACTGGAGGAATATGAAGCGATGAAGGTGAGATCAGCTTCTGCTCCTGTCGAGTTTACTCAGAAATTGGAGCCCATACTTTATCAGAAATCCGAGGATGATTGTGATGATGTTGTTAAATGTTCTGGAGCTAGTGGTAGTAATTTGGTGGTTGATGTAATTAATCCGGAAATCAAGGGTTTTGATAATATTAGTCATGTAGATAATAAGAAGTTTGAGGACAGTCCTGATTTTGGTTACAGGGAGACAAGTAGGGTTGATGTTCTTGGTACTGGTGTTAATGAGCTATCAAAGAGATTAGGGGATTCTGTAAGTGTAGCTCAGGTATTTCTTAGTGATAAAGTAAGTGGCAAATCCAGTGAATTACGTGGAAATGGTATTAAAGGTGTCCGCCCACCAGTTCTGGTGGCGCCATCTTTGATGGCGTTACCCATGGCAGATAAGGAGTCCTCCAGTTTGAATGCATCAAGAGGATTTGCACAGGGCACTGATACATGTGTTTCAAGGTTCACAAGAGGGTTTTATTTGGATGAGGATGGGGGAAGGACCGAGGAAAGTGGTCAGAATAGGAGTGAGCATGAGGAAGGTACAAGGAGAAGAGTGTTAATGAGGGAAGAGAACTGTGTGCTGTTGGATTCATGTTCTTTTACCACAAGTTCGAACGATGATGATTCTTCAAGTACCACAACAGAACCGACATCGAGTATTTCACCTAATGGGAAATATAGACACATTATTGAGGATTGGCAGAAGGGTGACCTTTTGGGTCGTGGATCATTTGGATCTGTGTATGAAGGAATTGCTGAGTAAGTGCTACTAATTATATATTTTATTGGTTGTCAATGCAGACTTGCATTGTTAATTTGAGTATGGAGCCAAATGTAGTTTTTTCGCATTGTATGTTTGACATAAAATGTTATGGTCCTTTGTATGCATAGGCGACTTAAATGATATTATTATTCAGGTGTAGACTTTCTTATCTACTAATTATGGAATTAGCTGATGGGTTTAGTTTCAGAAAATCCTGAAATTATCCTGAATTGAAAAGAGACAAAAACTTGGTGAAAAGATCTGTGCAAGCTTTCTTCATGTGCTTTGGCAATAATTTTTATTCTGGAGACCATTCCAAGAGTTGAAAGATATCAAGAGAAATAGAGGGACACCAATTGTCTGAGAAGGGGATATTATTTTAGTTATTTTGCAGAACGAAGAGGAGAGAACAGGGACCATAACTGCAGCTTTAAGAAAGAGATGATCCCCTGGATCCTTTTTATGTTTTCCTTTTCTCAGTTTTCTGTTGATTTTGACGTACTTTTCTGCAATTCATTGTTGCTGGATAATGAATATCTTGAGATGGACTTCTTGATGAAATTTAATCTCTTATTTTGCAATCCACTTGAAAATAGTTTACTTACAACTTGCATGTCTCTGAGATACCTTGTATAAAATGATGGAAGCTTGATCTAGAAGATAATAAATCATATTTAATGTGTTCCCTTAACTTTATTGTTTTCTTTGCTGCAGTGATGGGTTCTTTTTTGCTGTGAAGGAAGTATCTTTGCTGGATCAAGGGGATGAGGGAAAGCAACGTATTGTCCAACTTGAACAGGTAGCTTTGATAATGATGTTTGTCGCTCATGTAACATTATGTTTCCAGATATACGCTGTGTGACGATTGACTGGTGTCAAATTGCTTATTGTTCGTTCCGAACTCCCTGATCTTTTTGATCTTCTGTTTTCTCTGTGTCTGTTCAGGAAATTGCTCTTCTGAGTCAGTTTCAACATGAGAACATTGTCCGGTATTATGGCACAAACAAGGTATTGCGAGTCAATTCAATCTAGGTTTTAGTGTTTTTTCCTTCTTTAAATTTCTCATGTGCATGTTAGATTCTGCATGTTATCATCTCTGCAACCTCTTCTTCATTTTTCTTCTCTTGCTAACAGTGGAAAATTTGCTATTTGTTTTTGTTCTTTTTTGTAGGATGAATCACATCTCTATATTTTTCTTGAGCTAGTCACCAAAGGCTCCCTTTTGAGCCTTTACCAGAAATATGAGCTCCGAGTTCCACAAGTATCTGCTTACACAAGGCAGATTTTACATGGTTTGAAATATCTGCATGATAGAGGGGTGATACACAGGTTATTAACCAGACTTTTTGGTGTTCTATGTTTTTCTGGTTTTCATCAGTTTTGATTATTGCACCAGAAGATTCACTTGCATCCGAACAGATCTTTTGATATTAGATCACACCATCACAGTTATTCATGTTGTGTTCAGTCTATGCGTGCTATATGCTTTTCTGATGGTTTTGATTATGACATTGTTCCATTTTTATTTCTTGCCACTCATAACTCTTTCAAGCTATTTTTTGGTTTCTCTCTACATATATGTTTTTGTTATATCCTTGTGTTATTTGTGACGCTACTTATTCTTTATGTTATTTTCTTCATCAGTAACCTTTTCCTCTGCTAAAGTGGGCTTCCAACCTTATCTTATTTAGAACAGATGCCAACATTAGAAAAAGGGCACAGACTACATAATTTTGTTGGGAACTTTGTTTCTATAAATCTAGTCTACTATATTTTGTTTAAGTATCCGAAATCTGCATACTTTCTTCTGGTGTTGTACTCTTTCCACCTGTATTCGTGCAAACCAACTCATGCCCCTTTTTAGTGTTTGTTGTTTTTGTGTCTATGTTCGTGTTTGATTTGTTCTTGAGCCAAATGATGCTTCCTTTGAAATGCGATCTTAATCCTATGTCTAAACAATGGTGCAAAATGGACATCCATATTTTCTTTTCTTTTTTTTTGGGGGGGTTGGGGGTTGGGGGTGGGGGGTGGGGGATAAAGTAATGGAATAACTTAAATCATCTTTGATTTGATGTATTATTTATGGGTGATGCAAAATATTTGATAAGTTTGACACCCCTATCTTAGGGTCCACTTCATTTCTCACATTTATGGAAGAGTCTGACCATATAGGGCATAGCTTCTATTGTATCTTTGGAGTACTTGTGTTGAGTGCTTGGGTTAATGGAAAACTCTTTCCAAAATGGAATGTACTTGTGCTTGGGTTAATGGAAAACTCTTCTCAAAATGGAGGCACTTTGTGTATAACATGGTGCCATCTGTTCAGAGTTCAAGATTATAACCAATATAAATTCGGTGAAGCAGGATAACATTTCAAATTTGTATAACCTGGAGCCTGCTCATATTAAGGTGTTTATGTTGCTATATTATTGTAGTCTAAACTTATCTGGAAAAAATAAATAATGAACAAGATGATTCTACAAACTTTCCATGTCAGTTGAAAGCTAAGAGATAAAACGTTTACATACATGGTGAAGCAAAACAAATTTGTTTGTTGATTTCACTTTGATGGATCCTTCAGGTTTTTAATTTACTAGAGTGAGTTGCACATTCATATGGAAAAATGAATGGCTTTCCTTATGTACCAAGTGATGTTGAAGTTCTTATTTTTATCTCACTTGTCTATTACAGAGATATCAAATGTGCAAATATATTGGTGCACACAAATGGTTTGGTGAAACTTGCGGATTTTGGCCTTGCAAAGGTTTAAACCTTTATTCTCTCTAGTTTTTCTCCTTTTCTGTTCAAAATTCATTCATGGGATTGAAAATGGTTTGCCATAAATTTCCATTGTCGTTATACTCAACATTTTATGATTAATTCATTGTAATGCAGGCCACCAAGTTGAACGATGTGCATTCCTGCAAGGGGACTGCATTCTGGATGGCTCCTGAGGTTTGCCCTACCCTCTTTTGTATCAGAAAGTACCATGTTTAAGCTGTGTGAAATAACCTAATTGAAACTGGAGTTCTCTATTCTCCTGAGAATGAGGTGACTGCTTCCTGAAAAAGAATGAAATGATCTACCGAATGATCTAACTAGCAAGAAAGGCAACTCTGCGTGCAATCTGTAATTACTTGATCAAGACGGTGGAAGCACTGAAGTCGGCCCATATTGTTGTTATGATAGTGAGATTTAGTTGTAAGTTCATAGATTCACTAGAACGACCAGTTCTTTTTTCGGCTTTTCCAGCCAAAACTGGACAAAAGGAGCGGAAGAAGTTGGATCTCAATCGTAATCATAAAATTTTCCAGCAAGTTGTTTGTTATCTTTTCCTCACTCAAATCCCAATTCCTCTGATTTTCTTATGAAATCTGGTCCAAGCGTTTTGAGCTCGGTTGTGATCTCTGCAAAATTCCTTTATTTGTAAAATCACTTAGCTTGCCAAAGTTTTGGATCAGACTTTGTCCATGCCAAGAGATGCTTGCTGAAACGCTCATCTTTGAAAATAATAAATTGCATTTGGTGGAGTGCCATGGAAACATTTTGTCATCCTTGTGTTCCCTGCATATTTAATATGTAATCTTATGTTGTGAGCATGACCATTTCTTTCTTTCTCTGTGCGCATGGAGGGGGGGGGGTATATTAATAAAACTTTATGGTGCGGTATTTTACTCATGATCAATCTCTGAGTCTGCAGGTTGTCCGGAGCCAGTGGTATGGGCCTGCTGCAGACATATGGAGTCTTGGATGCACGGTCTTGGAGATGTTAACCAGGCGTTTTCCATACTCCCATCTGGAATGTGTAAGTAAAAGCATCTTGCTGCTTTAAACTTTCTGAATGACTTGACAGGTTCTTCCTTTGAGATTATTTCTTATAATCTCTGTATGCAATAATTTTTTTTGTGATCTTTTGATCCTTAATTGTAGAGTTTCATCTGGCCCTAAATAATTGCATTTTTTATTTGGAACTTAGGACCAATGGGTCATAGGTACAATACACTAGGCATCCGCCTAAATGCCAGCCACAAATTGTACCAATCATGGAAACTAATCCAAATATCAGCTTCTACCCTGAGAGCTAATCTCTGCAGGATCTGCTGCTAATTTTCTATTTACATCATCTGCAGTACCTGAATGTTACCGTCCCAATGTTATTTTGGACTGTTAAAATATCTGGTGGATGAACCCCCACATGAGAAGAGATACTAGTATAGGAAAACTGTGAAGGGGAAATCTCATAAATATATCATTTCTATAAGTCAGAATTTCCATCTTATGATATTTATCTTGTGAACGCAGATATCATAATTTCTTCAGTTCAAAATAATCCCATAGTAGGAGTAAATTTATGGATAGATATAAGATGTTCGACTAAGTTTTGTAACTTGAAGTTTAGTTCTCACTTCTCAGTTAACTACTTTGGACAGCGATTACTCTTTTCATAATAGTCAAATTTATGATATCCTGATGGATGGGTTTTCACAAGTGATCCATACTGAATTTTGGGTGGATGTCCCTAACAACAATGCAACTCGAGTGGATTTTCTGGAGTGTGACAGTGTATCCTCTCTCATATTACAGATGGCCGCATTGTATAGGATAGGAAAGGGTGAGAGACCACTTATTCCCGATTCTCTTTCCAGCGACGCACGGGATTTCGTACTTAAATGTCTACAAGTTGACCCAAGTTTACGGCCGACAGCTGCTCAGCTCATGGACCATCCCTTTTTGAAGCGACCGCTTCCATCATCTTCAGGCACTATGTCTCCTCACTTTCTTGGCAGGCAGCTTTAAGCAATGTTTTTAAGTGTGGTAAGCAAAGAATCTGTTCTTGAAGTTCTAGGTTCCAGTATACCTTGTGTCACTGCCTCACTGTTTTCTTCTTTTAGTTAGAAGCCTTGTGCATGAATGATATTGCTCGAACTCATCCACCTGAAAGTTTTGTTCTTTCCTGCAAATTTGCTGTGGACATTTTGTGATACCTATCCAGCTCCTTTTCTTACTTTGACTTGCAATATTTGAATCTCTCCTTTGCACATCCACAATCAAAATGGCGAAAAAGAACAGTAAATTATAAGCAAGCCACTATACATTACAGGCAAAATGCTTTACAATAGCATATGATTACCCATATCTTACACCACTCGATAACAGATGCTGTATGACTGCTCTTTCTCACTGTTTCTTCCTTCTGAGTGCAGGTGTTAAATCTACCCTGAACCACGGTGTGTATACTAAACATGCGGATCACACATTGTTTTGTGAATAGAAGACTGAGATTTTCCATTCTTCATTGATTTTGAGAATTTTCTTTTTGAGTGATTTCTGGTGGGAGAAGGAACTCCTTTTGTATTATTTCTCTCATGTGCTGCTTGGATTTTTCCTTCCAAAGCACCTTCTTGTATCACCATGATTGTTGTATCATGTTATGTGATCTTCTCATTTATTCCATCTGGGATGGGGTATGTAGATCAAACTCCAAATGTTAACTGTATATATTTTCCTTCATGCTGTTAGTGTAACAGTTTGATGTAAGATGCTAATTTGTTCCTGACCCGGTAAATTCTGTATTTCTCCCATATAAGATCTCAGACTGAAAATTACAGTGGAATGAATGCGTGACAACATCCATCCACATATATATGTATGTATGGTAAGGTAATTGGTTGAAGCTCATTTTTGACTCTTGAAAGTTCTTCAGACTTCTCCAACTATATTCTCTCTGTTCCAGATGAGTCGTTAAAACTCTCCACAAGTGACAAAGTGTTTTAAGAGCAATTTCTTCATTTTTCTTCTTGAATTTTGCAAAGGAGTCCGGAACTAAGAATACGTAGATGTAGTGAATGGGTAATTTTCCAACTTTATTATTATTAAATTTTATTGCAAACGAAAATTCTATTTTAAGTCCGAATTAAGTGAAATCACTTAACAAAGGTTATAAAATGGTATACTTTTTTTTTTCTTTATATATATAATTATAATCAATTTGGCTGAAATTCACATAATTTATCATCGATAACTTTCCAATAACCACAAACACACATGTAATAAGCTAATTAATATCGTCACATAAAACATATGTCATCACAATGTGGTGAGAATGTCGGTATTTAAACACACGCCCTACCATTCCCATTCCCACTCCCACATATTCGTTCAAGATCTGACCCTTCGATTCCATGTATACATACATATATTCTCGTAATATGCCTACTTAACTACTGTGTGCGCGCGTGTGACAGAGAAAAGAGGGTATTGCCTCTCTTCCCTCGCAACCCTTTAAAATCCCATTGTTTTTTCTTTATTGATTTATCATAAAAAAAAGAGCTGCGACCCACATCCCTTCTTCTTATTTCTTCGATTTCAGGTAAACCCGAATTTCCCTTATTTAATTTTTTGGAGGTTTTGCAATTTGATATCGACGTGGTAGTGTACGTGTGCTGGAAATGGATAATTTTTCCAGATATTTGAAGACCAATGGAAATAAATGGAGAGCTATTTACTAAATTGCGGAAGCGTTTATTTTACTGATTATGATTTAATGGTTTTTTTTTTCCCCTCTGGGGGAGGGAGCGGGTGGCTTCTCTATTTGTTTTTGAATTTATGATTGGTGCAATTTGCTGAGAACCTAGGAAAGTCTGTGTAATGGGGGTTGGGGGGGGATAGCATTGAGGTATACTACGTTCACCATGTGAATATGCGGGTGCATATGTTTAAGAAATTAGTAAAGTGAAGTTTGTGAGAAAATGGAGCTACAGCGAGTGAAAGTATAAAATGGTCTTGTTTGATGCGATCAATTGTGCCTTAAAAAGACAGAAAGACTGAGAAATGCTTAGTACTGGATGTCAAGAGATGCCATAGCATGAAGAATTCATGTAGCTGTCCAGCTGTAGCTCATTTGTGGCGTATTTTATATGAAGTGCTGTGTTTTGTTTTTGTCTGTGTTTCCTTCTTGGCAGCTTGAGTGCTTTGCGTGTGTTAGCAAAGATGTGTTGTTTGTGATTAGCATAATATAGAATTACATAAGAGTAAAGAATTGTTGGTCTTGTAGTTGTTTGTTACTTAGATTTTCGGAACGTGGCCGTGACATAGGGTGCATTTTTTTCCTGTTTTCTTTGGCTGGGGGGGTGAGCGGAGTTGGGTGCATTGGAGCAGTCTAATGGTCTTATACTACAAGATTTGCATTTTGTGCCCCTCCACCTCCTTATGCTTTGTATACTTTTTTCTCCTTTTTCCTTCATTCTTCCATTTGTGTTGGGTGATAAAACTTTAGATTACAACTTACAATAATCTATAGTGTTAAATATTAGTATGTATAGGGGCATTTTCTCTGAAAGGGCTTAGGATTTTATGGTTGTTATGCAAGATAGGGAAATATTGCAGTAGTATTTCTCCATTGGTTGCATCTTCATTCCTGTGTTTAGAGGCCCCTTGCCTAAACAGTTTAATGAGAAGAGTGAATCCTGAGATTTTGATCTCTGTATGAAAGAAATCTTCTTTCGACTAAGCCAACGCTCATAAGAAGATGAAAAAGATAATAATTAAGAGTGGAACTGTCCATTCTTATCCAGTTGAGGGAAAAGAAGGTGAAATAGAAGGGTGACACTCAAGATGAAGTGTCACTTAATGTGTTCTTTTTTTTTAAAAAAGTTAAAATAGATAGCCATATGAGATTTAATCCAGTGTTTGTGCTGCTGAATGTAAATCGATTGGATGAATTATTGAAAAATTAACCATCAACAAATGCTGCTAACAACATGGAGTTTCTTTGTGAAAATTGCTGTTCACATGTAAGGATCTTTTGTCAACTTTCTTATTGAGATGTATATTAGTCAAACATCATTCATACTTCATTCTTGTCTGATTTTTTCCCTTATCCATTCTTCTTTTTGGTGGTAGGACAGGGGTTTCTTTAGGGTTAGCTTGAGCAAATGGCAAACTCCCTCCAGCGAGAAACTGACTCTCGTAGCCATCGAGCTTGCCTGCATAAGATATCATCTTGTTGTAAGAAGGTCACTCGGCATGCCCACCATGAGAAGCGGCAAATGAGAGCATCAGAAAAGAAAGAGTGGGAAGATGCCATATGCTCGGTCTGCATGGACTTTCCCCACAATGCCGTCCTCTTGCTTTGTTCCTCATATGACAAAGGCTGTCGTCCTTACATGTGTGCAACTAGCCATCGGTTTTCTAACTGTCTTGAACAGTACAGGAAGGCCTACACTAAGGTTACTTCTAACCCGAGCACGGAATCATGGCGAGGGTCAGTGGACAATATGGATTTCTCAGAAGAATCAGGTTGGCCTGGTGGCAAGAGTGAAACGCCTGAGCTTCTGTGCCCACTTTGTCGTGGGCAGGTCAAAGGCTGGACTGTGGTAGAACCTGCTCGTCGGTACCTTAACACAAAGAAAAGAACCTGCATGCAGGATAATTGTTCGTTCATTGGAACCTACAAAGAGATGAAAAAACATGTAAAGTTGGAGCACCCTCTTGCACGCCCTCGAGATGTTGATCCTTCACATGCAGAGAAATGGAAAAAGCTTGAGAATGAGAGAGATCTTAGTGATGTGTTTAGCACCATCCGATCTACTATGCCGGGGGCAATTGTCATTGGTGACTATGTAATAGAGAGGAATGATCCTGGCATTTCTAGAGATTATGACGAGGATGACTTTTTGGAGAATGCGATCTTCAGGTTTCCGGCTTATGGTGGGAGCTGGAATGGCCCCCGTTTCTCTGCCGATAGTTTCGAAGGGGATTATGACTCTTTCAACGAGGAATATTTACGCAGGCTGCGTGCTCGAGCTGCAGTTGCATCTAGAAGCATAAGACGTAATGTTTCCCGAATTGCACGCCCTCATGCAAGATTTTTGTTTGCAAGACAGGCGGGGCGGTTTAGAGGAGGCAGATAACGGAGTTGGTGATTTGGGTAGATCCACCCCCCCAAAAAGATCTGCTTGATGAGCTGCAAACTTTTACTACATTTTAAGTGAACTGTTAAGTATTTCAGCGATTTGATACTGTTTTGTGTACAGCCACGCTTAGGGGGGCATGATTTTCCAAGACTCTTTGAATTATGATTCTGTAGGTCTAGGAATGATTAGTAAAAAATTGTCCATCCATGATTATATGGATGTTCTAGGAATGATTAGCACAGAACTGTTAATCCATGATTATATGGATTGGGTCATTATTTGCACTTTAAGTTTGCATCCTTGGAGGATTTCTGTATGTGACAATCTAAGTTTCTTGTTTAGTCCCCAGAAGAAGATGGTGGCTGCATTTTTCGATAATTAATCCACCGCATTTTCGATTTCTTCCTTTCGTTTTACAAGACACCGGTTTCTGTTGAAATCAACCTTAAATGACTTGGGAACTTATTTTAAAGATTAAAGAAAAAAAGTATATTGGAAATTGAGGAATTATTATGTCAAAACTGTTTGCGGCTGTTAATAAAAAAACAATAAATGGGGTTGAAAGAAATCCCAATGGGGCTATCAATATCTGCAAGATGGTAAACGCATCTGAACAAAAATCACCGAGTGAGAATCAAAAACATTTCTGCCAAATGAATCAACATTTTCCATTTTGGCATTGCCAGACACTGGAGATCTTCTTCCAGAAACACCGCAGTCTCTTCTGCATGAAATCGCAGACTATAAGAAATCATATAAATCTGCAGAATAGAAAAAACAACTTTACTAAAAGAAAGCAGAATTGAGCGTGAATATATATTTATTTATATATATGTACTAGTAGTCTTACACAAAAATGAGAATCATGTCTTCTTCTTGGCTTTCTGCTACTCATCCTTTCTTGATTGCTTGATCCTTCAGGATCACTGTAGTATTCCTCTGTAACGATGCTCCCGTATTTCCATTTCCTTTTTACCCCATCAAACCTCGAAAGCAATACTCTGATCATCTTCTGTGCAGGAAGTGACCATCTCCTTTTCTGTTCCAAGTTTCACACTGGATATTATGAGTATGATAAACATCATGTGTACTCTGATCAACCATTTTGAACTCAGCCCCATTTGCCACCCAAAGTCACATCCATACCGTACGTACTACTAAACTAGTGCATAAAAATAGAGATTGTCAGCTTACCTTATGTCTTGGGGTTGAGTTCTTGAAGGGCCGTTCTACATCTTGTGCATTGGCATGCCTGAGTTCCTGAGCATAGGCAAGGAGCCGTGCCCGACGGTCGTAGCCTAGGCGAGGATTATTATTAGAAGATAACAAATTAGCATTGATGTTCTTGTTGGGATGAATATTTCGATCTGGTCGGAGGTTTCTTGATGATTCAGTATAGACATTGATGATGACCCCTTTGTTATTTCGCATCCCTTTTCCTCAATTTGTGTACATATAATATGATGAATTTCTTTGGTTGTTCTTGAGCTTGATAAATTTTTGGAGAAGAAAGATAGATGCAGGCAGCAGGCGTTCATGGGGTTCTTCAGTTCTAGATGATGATGCTATACTTAGGCCTACATTTTCGGCAACAAGATTTGAACTAGCCAAAATTATTAAAACTCCCACTCCCTCTAAAAGAGTTATTTCACTTCACTATTAATCATGGAAATTATTATTTAACTGTATTATGAAAGCCATGTCATGTTTTTGGCACTGAAATTTTAAATTGGAGCTATAAATGCTGTTAACCATTTATTGCGTCATTTATGCTCCATTTTATTTAATAATATGTATTGATTTCTTGATTATTTAGATTTAAGTAGAAAGTTGAATAGAGTTTGAGTTGCCAAAGAAAAATACTATAAACACTAAAAGCAAATAAAAGAAGAAGAAGAAGAAAGGGAAGAGAAATAGGATAGGAGGTGCGTCCACCCAATACAAAACCATTAAAACAACATATACATACAAATATACTTACACATTAGAGAGAGACAGAGAGAGAGAAGAGAAACTAGCAGACATATAAATAATAGAGAGAGAAGAAAGGAGAGAGAGAGAGAGAGAGAGAGATAGCTCGCATTTTCATTTTCTTCTTTTTTTTTCCTTTTTCAATACTATTCTTTCTTTTTTGTTGTTACAGACATTCGGAGATGGTGGATGGGGCTCAGCCGGCGGACGCCATCATGTCGGAGGCGGAGCCGCAGTCGACGCCTCCGCAGCAGCAGCCGTCGAATGATCACATACCTGCGACGCTTAGCCACGGCGGACGATTCATCCAATACAACATCTTTGGCAATATCTTCGAGGTTACCTCTAAGTACAAACCCCCAATCATGCCCATCGGAAAAGGCGCATACGGCATCGTTTGGTGACCAAAATTCTTTATCCTTTTGGCTTCTCTCGTCCTCGTAATTGCTGTAATAATTGATTTCTTTTGTTTTTTAAAAGCTCGGCTTTGAATTCGGAGACGAATGAAAATGTAGCGATTAAGAAGATAGCAAATGCTTTTGATAATAAAATTGATGCCAAGAGGACTCTGCGCGAGATCAAGCTTCTGCGCCACATGGATCATGAAAACGTTAGTGAGTGCGACCTTTGTTTTTTCTTTTTTCTGTATGCGTATATTTGTTGGTGGACTTTCTGAGTATATAAAGTTGACACTTCTATATGAAACACTTGTTGTATGACTTCTGCGAGTTACAGACAGTAGCTCAGCAGTGCGTTTTATATTCAATGGCGAAAAGGCATTGAATAGTTGGAACCGAATTCTTGTTCAATTCGGAGAAGTTCAGTGGCGAAAAGGCATTCATTTTTTTTCCAATATGGAACAAGATCCAGTTTTTATTACAGTTTACTGATTTCTGCATTTTCCTAATCCTATGGGGTTTTAGCTGGCCTTTTTAATTCACCGGTAAGGTGTAAGCAAATACGTTTTGAGTAATTAATTTTTTTTGTGTGAAAGATATCTGGAATGTGGACATGAGGGTCTCTAAAGTGTGATTTTAGGAGTTGATCTTGAGGGTTAATTTACTGGATGAAGAAGTTTTAGCTTTATTTGTATCAACTTGGTTAGATGTGATCTCTTTGTCAATATTTTTTTAGAACAAATACTTTTTACTTGTTTGAATACCCCATTAAAATGGATTTTACAAAATTCTTGTTTAATGTCCGTGCGCCAGATGCTCTTGTTTTATCTAATTTATTCTTTTTGGCCTTTTAACGTTCATGGTCTCAGATAATTTTCAGCGCATTTTGGTTGATTAATGATACCAATCTTGTTTGTTGCAGATTGTGGCAATAAGAGATATAATCCCACCACCGCAAAGGCAAGCATTTAATGATGTTTACATTGCATATGAACTTATGGATACGGATCTCCATCAAATCATCCGTTCTAATCAAGCTTTGTCAGAGGAGCACTGCCAGGTTCTATACTTAATTCTATTTCGAAAAATCTACATAATGGGCACTCATCAATAGTATGAGCCAGGCCTGTATTTTCCTTCATAACCACAAGTTTTTTTTAAGGGATCATGTATTTCATGATTTCTTGAAACTATTTTTAACTATTGCTTTCTGTAGCACTTCAGCTAATGAAGTTTAATATTTCATGATTTCTTTAAACTATTTTTAACTATTGTTTTCGGTAACACTTTAGGTAATTAAGTTGAACTTTCTTAGCTAAACAGGAACAGCTAAGCGCACATAGTTTTGGCCTTTATTACAAGAATTTCAGACTCTGTGTATGCATGTGGACAGTTAAAACTGTTAAATGGGACCATGCATTTGCATAACTTGCTTCCATATTGACACTCTTATCCAAATTTTCTTCCATGACTTCTAAACGACTTATTTCTTTCTGTCAAATTGTTTATGAAATAGCCATTCTTTCTTGAAGATCTTATACCACTTTATATCTGCCTGCCATATAGTACTAAAAGGTCAAAAGATATCGCCATGGTTCTTTATTTATCCTGCACTATTTTTTTTGTATTTTGTGAAGTCATGTGTAACATAACTATTACCATGTTTTTCTTGCAGTATTTCTTGTACCAGATCCTTCGCGGGTTAAAGTACATACATTCTGCAAATGTTCTGCACAGGGATTTAAAGCCAAGCAATCTTCTCCTGAATGCAAATTGTGACTTAAAGATATGTGATTTTGGATTGGCACGAATCACTTCTGAAACGGATTTTATGACAGAATATGTTGTTACAAGGTGGTATCGGGCACCGGAGTTGTTGCTGAATTCATCTGATTATACTGCAGCTATTGATGTATGGTCAGTGGGGTGTATTTTCATGGAACTGATGGATCGGAAGCCACTATTTCCTGGTAGAGATCATGTGCACCAGTTGCGCTTGCTGATGGAGGTATCTCTTGCACTGTTTTTCTTTTTCTCCACCAAAAGTGAATTTGGATGTGTAAAGCCGAATGGATAATTGGAGAATTATTCTTGTAATTTTTTCATTCAGTGCTTTGTTTTCTATTCCTTGGTCAAAGCATCATTATGTTTCTATATGTATTTGCTGGCTCTGATGATGAATATTCAGAAATAGGAATTGGAAGCAGTTCCACCATTCTTGCGTACACAACTTTGCTTCTATTTGAAGTTAAAGGTTTCTTTTGATTCATGTGCTTGAGTTGATTCTGAAGCTTAATCATCTTCCCAAAAACATTCGTCTTTTTATTCCTTGAGTTTGTTATCACCTAACCTTGTTGCAGCCAATCCTCCTGGGATTAGTTCAAGAATGGTCTGATTTGTGCCCAAGGTCTTTACTGTTTTGACTCTTATAGTAGACCTCTTGGTGAGTTGCACATTTAATAAGGTCAAAAGGACATCTCAGGCTTCATATCTGGATATTTTAGGATACTTGTTTTTTCTTGGACTGAATTACTTGATTTTCACCTATTTTCAAGTAAAAATTACATGTACATGGAAAGCACTTACTACAATGCAGTGATCCCGGTTTCGTGGCACTTAGAACTGTTACACAGTGAAAGTAAACCATTCAAGGGAAAGCATTCTGCTGTAAAAAAAAAAAAGAAATCAATAGGTTGTACTTGCAATTATTTCTACAAAAGGTAGTTCCTTATTGAGTCCACTTCTTTCATTATTCATTCATAGAATTTGGATTCTGCTGAAATGTAGTTGGCATTCTTAGTTGTGCCCAGAAGAAGCCCAAGCTGTAGTATGGATTGCTCTAATCCATTAATGAATTTCATAGACAAGGCAT
Source organism: Sesamum indicum (assembly GCF_026168435.1). Taxonomy (NCBI): domain Eukaryota; kingdom Viridiplantae; phylum Streptophyta; class Magnoliopsida; order Lamiales; family Pedaliaceae; genus Sesamum; species Sesamum indicum. The sequence goes on along the minus strand of NC_142659.1, from coordinate 30,997,653 downwards.
AATACTATGTTTAATTCTGACTGTGACTAAGGAGGATGCTTGCTGTGCAGCTAATTGGCACCCCATCAGAGGCTGAGTTAGGTTTTCTGAATGAAAATGCAAAAAGATATATTCGACAACTCCCTCCTTATCGCCGACAGTCATTTGCTGATAAGTTTCCTCGTGTGCACCCTCTTGCTATTGATCTTGTCGAGAAAATGCTGACATTTGATCCTAGGCAAAGGATTACAGGTAAGGAACATCTCCTCACCTTGCAGATCCTCAAGTTCTTTGATGTTCTGTTGTTTGTGCTGCATTCTCATTTCATCTATGATATATTTTTATTTCATATGTGATTTGGTAGAGTTTACAATGAAGTATATTTATGATAATATAAGGGAAAGAAAATACCTCTCCCACATTATTTGTTTCCATCAATTAGTATAGATCTTTCCCATGCGGAGCCCGACAGGAGAGCAGCATTTTCAGGATACTTGCACTTATCATGGTAGTACTCGATATACTACGTAATGGATTGCGAAGTAATACGTCAAAATGTCTATTTTCTTATATTATGTATTTGATCCACCATGGAAGTGTGACTTCACTTCTTGCTTGAAAAACAATATACATTGCATTGTAGGAATTAGAAATTGTCTATGCTCTTATACACCCATCTCACTCATGCTGGCAGCCAATACAATCAGGCTTTGCTGAAATAATTGATGTTAGCATCATTGTTCTATTATTAAGTTCATTCCTTTATCCCTGTATCAAAATGTTGATTCCTCTTTCCAATTTTGGTTTATCTTGTCAATGTCTGTCACTTCCAGTGGAAGATGCGTTGGCCCATCCATACCTGAACTCACTGCACGACATAAGTGATGAGCCTGTTTGTATGACTCCTTTTAGCTTTGACTTCGAGCAGCATGCATTGACTGAAGATCAGATGAAGGAACTGATTTATCGGGAGTCTCTTGCATTCAATCCCGAATATCAGCAAATGTGAAGAATCATTCGTTAATCTCTTTACTGTGTGGATTTCTTGTAATGCTGTGGTACTCATGTTGTATCTGGACTTCATCGATTTCATGTATATACTTGTCCATCCGAAACATGGATGGCTTTAATCTACAACATTTGGCGATGACATAAACTAGACTTGGATATTTTGACTTAATTTTAATACTGTTCCAGCTGCGTTGGCCCTGTGGTCATCCAATGGAGGCTTGTGTTCAGTTGAAAACAAACTGACATGCATCTATGGCTGGCTTGCCATGAATGTTCCTACTTGTCGATACATTTTTTGATAAAATTGAGATCAAACCGTGTTGAAGTTGACAACCACAATAAGGATTCTATTCCATCCTGTTGCAGACTGGAATTGAAATATCCACGAGCATAAGAACTTATACTCTACATTATTGAAACATAAGACAACTTTGAAAGTGACCCCAATTTGTTTCCTCGTGTATATAAACGAACGAGCATCTCATCTTAAACCTAAATTTAAACTTTCCATGGCCCAATCAAGCCCTCTCTCAGTTGAACTGGAAACACTGAGTCATGTACAGGGTCTTGTAGAGGCCTTTCATGCCTTTGATTCAGACAATGATGGATTTATCAACATGCAAGAGCTTGGTGGAATCATGGGATCGCTCGGATACAACACGAGTGAACAAGATGTCCAGGCCATGATGCAGAACGGAAATGCCAAAAAGGATGGGTTGTTAAGCATCTCAGAGTTTCTCGATATGAACACTGGGAATTTGGAACTAGGTGATCTAACTGCTCTTAAAACTGCTTTAGATGCATGGGGTCTTGAGGAACATGATCTGGTAACAGGAGAACAACTCTATGAAGTTGTTGCTGATATGGGGATTGAGTTATCCCTAGATGATTGCCAGGACATTGTTGCTTCCATGGATGGAGATGGGGATGGAGCCATAACTTTTGAGGATTTCAAGCTTATAGTAAATTCCCTTGTCTAGATTTTAAGCATACTTATCGTTTCGTCACATAACACAAGTAGCCATAATTTGGAGCATAAGATGATAAACAGAGATTCACTGTCCTGTTAGAAATAAGGTAGATGTTTGATGTTACGATATTTATGCTGTGTGATGTAATTCCGTTCATCCATTCAACCATCAAATAAATTAGCAGTTTGATTAGTTTTGCAGCATTTTCTCCATTACTGTTGATATAAACTATCAACGTCTCCTTTCTCAAATGAACATTCCTAAAACAGTATGTAATTTACCACACCACTAAGAAAGACGAGCAAAGACAACATAAAAGGTCCTTGAGATCATAACATAGTATGCTTACAAACTAAGGTGAGATAGTCCACGGACTGACATCCAGCCAAAAAATCAAAACCCATGTTTCCATATCACCCCAGCTTTCTACGCCACCAACTCCAGGGAGATTATGAAAACATAGGTCTGTCAAATCCCAGGATTTCCCAACCAACACGCAAATTATCCGCAGTCCAGTTCTAGATTTCCCGCAGACACTCCTAAAACAAACAGACCAAGAACAAAGCCTTACAACCTACTTTGCCTAAAAGCAACTCAGACAATGAAGAGAGAGAGAGGGAGAGGGGAAGGACAAAGAGATCAACAACTTTTGCTAAAAGCCCGTCCGTTCAATCTTCCAAGAATATGCGGAGGAGCAGAGGTGAGGTCCGACCCATTACGAGGCGGGTCAAGTATCACAGGCAAGAAATCCAAGTCATCACATGCAAACCTGGAATTCTGAAACCTTTCAACCAAGGCTTCTTTGCCCTGCAGGAAACATTGGTCACAGAATCTACAAATTTCTTGATTTACCTGAATCACATTCATGATTATATGAATTACCTGAATTCTAGCCCATGAGATGCTGCAAATCTTTTTCGACAGGAAAGAGCCCTCATCAGTTGTAACAGTTTTCCATCTATAATTTTGTAAGATTTGCATGAATCTCAGGGCCGCCCCACCAGTTGTAAAGTTGACAAAGGCATAACCCAAATTGTTCTTAGTCCTATTAATTATTCCAACCAAATGAGCCCGTGAAAAGAGAACTACGTACAAACGTGTGCAAGAAACACATTCACAGTCTACATAACCAACAGCTGCATATATATACCTTACCTGAAGTCCATAGGCACATAGAAGAAATCATACTCCAGAGAGTATGTGTCGCAGTAACTGTCCAAAAAGTCAAGTAGAAAATCCCTCCTGTCAAAATAATACACCAATATTAATGGTAAGAAGTGAAGGACGACTCACCCAGAGAAAGCGGATCATCAATTCATAAATGTAGTTGCACAAGAAGCATTATTATCATTTATATTTAACTGCACGCACATCTTAGGAGAATATTTATTAACTTAATCATTAGCATTTGTTGGTGGGGATATGTATGGGGGATTAAATGAACTATTCATACATTTAACGCAGACAAGGAAAGGAAAAAGTTGGAAAGAATTCCCTTTTTATAACTGTATATGCTTCAGAGAAAAGGAGTCGGAACAAGACTACATATTACTCCAATAAGTAACTCTAATCACACTGTCCCACATCACAGCTGCAGGGAAGTAGTTGCCAGGGGAGACAAAAGATGCATTCCTTACTAATGTTACTAGCAAATCAGTTCTTCCTGAAAAGGCATTTACACACATGGAAATGGATAATAAGGTAAACTTTGAAGCACATTTAACACAAAAACAGAAATATGCTCATATTTCAAGACAAATGAAAAGCCAGAGGCAGAACAGAAGAAACGCATATGTTCAAAACCGAAAGAAGCGCCAAAATAGCAAATGATAAACAGCTTGGCCCAAGGAGGAAAAATGATAATGTACCTTAACTGATTTGGTATGTTCTTGATCATAACTGTAGTTTTTGAAGGGGGAGATAACTCCTCAATTCGTGGCTTTAAAGAAGGAAGAGGGGACGGCGGAGAACGAGCGTCGCCGCCACCCGCATCTCCATTATCAGTGTATTTCTTTTTAGGTCTCCACTCTAGCCTACGCATCGGTTTCTTGCCAACGCTGAAAGACCTCATTGTCCTCCGCATTCGAGGGGGAAAACACCTTCTTAAGATATTTACAGCAACTGGATCGCTTTTTGCTACTGTTTTGATCATCGGACTCTTCACCTTCTTCGCTTGTGGGCTTTCTAAAATTATCTTCTCCGGATCCATCTCTACCAGTACTCCACCACCGCCGAACTTTTCCTCACCGCCAAAATTGGGTGTAATATAGCCATTCTCCGGGAAAGAAACAAGAGTTGAGTGATCATAAACAGGCTGCAGCCGTGTGCATGGAGTATATGGGAAAAGATTCTGGTAGCTGGGGAAGGAGAATGGATAGTAATATGGAAGTCGAGGAAGTACTTGACATGGTAGTAGTCTCTCGGGAGGTTCAGGGGCAAATGCCACCACCGGTTGCGGCGGAAGAAGAGTAGCTGCAGGCTCAGAATGTGGTCTGTAAATGGCATGGGGAGGAAGTAGGTGTAGCTGATGAGGATGATCCAACGTTTTTGGAGTTGGCCTCCACTCTTGAGCATTCGGATTCATTCTTTTGGGGATTAAGAATAATGCAGCTTTGCAAGATTGATTACACGTATCAATGGAGCAAGGACGATGTAATTTATATAAGTCCGAGGTGGGAATGAATGGAGCTCCAGCTCACTGCTCATCACCTACTCTGGCTCTGAAGGTTTGTGTACAGAATTGTAAGTTTGGTTTTGAGGTATATAAGTAGGGGAGGAATGATGAGAAGTGGAAAGTGGGGAATATCTAATTATAGCATTCATTAAATGCGACAAAGCGAGAAATGTTTGGCGGCGGCATTACTTGCAGCCTTTGGGAACTGTCAGAAGATTTGATTGGATTTGTAAACTCATGATCCAATATATATTCATATATTTAACATAAATTAAAGTTTTTAAATTTAATATTAGAATAAAGACTTAACTAAAAATAAATTTATTTTAATAAATTTTGTAATCTTCGAATTATTTATTTTTTTGATTGAAAAAAGAAGTAAATACGAAATGATTGAATAAAATGGTTAAAATATGATCATTTGAAAATTTGTACTCAATGTTTACTTTTTTTACGAATGATGTGATTTCTTTCATTGAGACCAACTGTAGACGTGTTTGTGGCTTGCACAACATTTAAAACACAATGAGATGTGAGGTGATCTTGAGGATGTTAGTGGGGTGGTCTTGAAGATAGTGGAAACAATGAGAATTCATGATTCAATTAATGCATAGATTTGTAAACTAGTCAAATACAAATATGTAGATCAATGTACCTTTGTCACTAAAAATTAAATCAACGTTATATGCCTGCTAAATTAATTTGTACACATAAATCATTATTTATTTGTACAAGATCTTTTATTTTATGATTTATCCATTGTTTTCCACCACTATCGATTCGCTAAGCTCACCATTGTTGTTTCTATCCATATTTAGGATGACAGTTGTGCGAATTGTAGAAAAATGCCAGCAAGCTCATTTGGGAGGGGAGACTGAAGATCAAGGTGCATAGTAGGCCGGGTCAATCGAGAACTAGTACGGACTAGGCCGAAAAAGCCTGGCCTATGACCGACCCACTACTGTTCATAGTTGGTCTGGGCCTCTGAGTGGGTTTTAATTGGGTCTATTTTTAAACCAAAGCCCAACTCATGGACCGGTTAATTGAGGCCCAGACCAAACCCACATTACGCTTGAATGTGTTTGTTTTATTATTTTTTTTTATGATATTGAGATTTTCTTATAAACAATTACTTACATTTATAATTATTTTATAAAATAAATAATAATCAAATTACACGAAAATCTATATATAGAGAAATAATAGTTGAGAATATATAAAGACTTTAAATAATAATTTGACCAACAAGCTTACAATAATAAATTTAAATGATAATAAATTCAAAAAGGACTTAAAATAAATTTTGGAAAAGAAAAAAGAGTATCAATGAATTAAAGTATTAAAAATTAGAAGTAGAAAGATAAAGATAAATTTTTAGAGTTTCAAAAGTATAAAAATACTATTAAAATAATCAATTTAAAAAAATAAATAAAATTATATAACATGTATTATTAAAAAGAAAAAAAAAAAAAGTATGGCCCGGTATTGATTGCTGGAGCTGGCCTAGGCCAATCCAGCCTATTTTTGAATTGGTTGAGTTGGATTTTGAATTGGGTTAGGATTAGTTAGGAGTTTCCTAGTGTAGAAAAGAAGTGGAAGGGAGAGGCATGAGGCATGGGGCTAATGGCTGAATCCGAAGAAGAGAGATGGGTTTGATTTTGTGTTTGTCCTACTCCTACTCATTTGGTTGCTCTTCTTACATGAGAACATGCACTGCTATGTATTTATTAATAATTGGGTGATTCAGTTTAAGCATATATATATATACTCTTTTCATCTCATCACTTGCAACATCTGCTGCATGCCATGCCTATGCCTATGCATCTCTAATTCAAATTCTAGTTAGTATGTATTATTTAAAATGACATAAAATTGCAAACCCTCCACATATATATTAGCTGTTAGAAGAAATATATTTTTGACTATATATATTTCAAATATTTTCTATTTAAGATTCCATATATGAAATATTCTTCCACACATATTTCTAATACAAACAATGTATTTTATTATTATAATATCTTATTGATTTTTATACAATTAATTTGATCTAAGCTAAAATAATTCTTAACCTACTATTTAAATTATTAAATTGGCAAAATGTTATACTAAGTAGCTATAATAAGATATAATAAAATGAGTGTATGCTTATAGATAGTGAAGCATAAAGGCTATTAAAGATTTAAAAAATTAGTACAATGCAGCAAACAAAGATATGTGATGATGATTTGATATGTTTGTGTTTTTTTTTATTACGTGACAACTGACAAGCAAAGCTTTTCTACCTTGGAAATACACTCTCACTCTTCATCTGAAGATGGGTCCATTGGACTAGAAAACCAAGTCCAAAAGTAGAAGCTGAATCTTTGGGGGATACCATCAGCATAATGATGTTACTTCACGGAAATCCCCCCTTTGGATGCTACATTCTGAATCAATTATGATGTGATGCGGGACATGAAAATAGGAGAATAGGAATGATAATGAGGATGGAGGAAAAACTAATTAAGCTATGAAGACAAATATTTGAGAAATAAGGAAGAAGAAGTGAAAAAATGAAGAAAAAAGCACAAGCTTCAACACACTCACTAAATAACTCAAATATACGGCTTGGTGTGTGTACCCAATCACCCTCTTCCAACATACACTAATATTCTTAAATATACACCCAAACTCAACTACACTAAATACTTCCTTTCAAGGCAAAAATAAAAAAATAAAAAATAAAAAGAGGTGAGGGAGACAGATGCATAGGATCTCAGGTGATAGGCAGGGGAAGATCCCATAAAAGAGAACAAGGTCAAAAAGAGGAGACACACACACAGTCACAGTGTAGTAGTAGTAGTAGTAGAATAGAAAAAGGCTTCAAGGCCAAGGGGACCACTCCCATAACTTTGACCCCTACACTACTTCTCTCATTAGTATTACCCTTTTATATATATGGGTATGGGAGTAATAGAAGAAACAAACCCTAGAAACACCAAATCCCAATACCACCACCTTCTTTGACCTAATTCCCTAATAATTAAGGAATTTCTGACACGTGCTCTGTGTGTGTTTCTTCAATTAGAATTTGAGTCCATTTCTGCATTGCCATTTGCCTGCAGTTTCAATCCCTTCAAAAATTACTAGTGCGTAGGGTATAGGAATAGGAGGTTGATCTTTGAATTATTAGAGTATGAAAAATCTCTACTCACAAGAAATCACCACCGCATCTTTCTTTCCACTCCCCCACAGCCCACAGCTTTCTCTCCTTTTCATGTGTTATTATAACCCCCCTCCTCTCTCTTTCACTGCAATCAAAGGAAAAGCAAATTTTCCCCATCTCTTCCCCCCCTCTCTCTTGTCTAGAGAGAGAACGAGAGTGAGAGCGACACCATTTTCGTACGCTAAATTAAAGAAACAACAGAGAGAAGGAGGAAAAGCGAGAGTGGGGTTGATGTGGGTGGGAGATAAGTTGAGGACATCCATACTTTGGAATCTCATCAAAAAAATATTTCATAATCTATGCACTCTGTTTACCTGTATGCTGTACATTTCTTTTTTTTTTCTAAGTGATTATGGGTACACTTCATTATTCAAATTCCCCCTCCCACATTTTGAATCTTCATGGGGAAAAGTTGGTGATCCCTGTTCCTCCTATCTTCCCAATCTCCACATTCCTCTGCTTCTCCACCAAAAATTACTAACAAAAAGATTCAACCCAAAACACCAAAATATTTCCCTCCCAATTTTCCATGTACAGAACAAACTTCCAACCATGGCTGATCCAACAAAAACTCAGCCCTCATCCCCACTTCCCTTTTCTCGGTTGGCCCCCGACATTGGCAATGCTGCAATTCTCCAAGCCCTGTATTCTTCACAGCCAGGGCTTCTTGTAGGAAACTATATCTCATTCGCATCATCTGTCCTCTATAAATATTCTCCCTGCGAAATCGCGAAATCTTTTGGAATATAGTTTTGGGTCAACGGCTGAAATTGAGGTGGGATCGACCTGTAAGGACTTGTATGCATGTTCAAGCTTCTTGCTGATATCGTAGTCTTGCAAAATGTCGATGATCCCAAAGTATAGGACGACTTCATAGATTTCACCACTGCGGGAGGGTGTCAAATGGCTAAATCCCCCAGGAGTGTACTGATCAAAATCACTCCTTCGAGCTACACGCTCTGCTCGTGCTGGCATGTTGGCCCCCAGCCTGATCAGTGGTCTCCTGATAAAGAACAAACACAACAAAAAATCTCATAATTTAACCAAACAGATAAAAAGTATTACATATAGCATATTTACAACCATCATGCAATGTCAGTAGATTATACACCTATGTTTATGCATAAAACTCGATGGACGAAAAACACTGGCAGTAAGCATAACCAAATCAAACACTCAAAACACAGTGTTCTCTTTAAATGTGCTAGTTAAAATGATTTGGATGGCAGATATCCGAGCACTTGCGAAAAACATGTGGCTTGGACAACATACCTGCCGGCTAAAATCCGGTCCATGTCTTGCAGTTCTGCTTCAAGGAAACGACAACCACGCATGAACTTCTCGCTTTGATATGAATCATTCTTTCCTGAGGAGCAAAAGTTTGAAATGAGCAATCTTCAAGCAATACAAAACAAGCAATCAATGTCAGAAGTATTTATCATGGACATTGATAATCACCTGTGCGCAAAAGAAAAGGCGACAACCCCATCTTGTCTCCAGTCTTATCATCGCGAAAATGAATACCTACTAAGAGACTGTAATCCATAATTTTCTCTGCCTCCAAGAATTCACAATCACGAACAATTTGTCTGTAGAGAAAATCAGCAAATCAGGAAATGCCCAACGCAATTGAATACAACAATCCAGAGGCAAAAGAGAGATGTGCATATTAACTTCATAAGTTCTTGATACCACTTGGCTTGCAGCCGAAATACATAGTTCAGATCAAGGTCCTTCAGAGTTGTGGTTTCATCAATCTCTCCCTCAGGTTTATCAGTTGTGCGGCCATGTGATGATCCTTTCAAATCAAACCTTCTGTGAATACGATACTCTGAGCAGAACATATTTCCCATCACAATGAACCGGGTCTGATTTGTCAGAATGTGACCTCCAATTAGTTATTCAGTGGAGACTCATATCATTACAGGAGAACTGAAATAATAGGAAGGACCACTTACCTTGACGCCCCCCACTGGTTTGACACAATGGACGCCATAGAACTTTGTTACAAGAGAATTTTCGTAGCGACAGACATGCTGGTAATAACTTGGAAGCATCTTAATAAGCACCTGCAGAAAACAAATAAGCAAATTTCAATTTTGTGGCTATTAGATGGTCCAATCCAACTGAATCCAACATCTTATATCCAATAATAAATTTCAGAGCAGTAGGGACCAAAAAAAAGTTTTGATCACTGCCAATTATGGTATATTCATTATCCCAGGGAACATCATTTCTAACTTTAACAAAGTCAATCAGGTAGGCAACAGACCTTGACTTCTGGTTTCTTCACTGTCTTGATCATGAACCTATCGTCCTGTGTCAAGTAAAAGAAGCTTCCACTCTTCCCCGGAGATGAGAGCTCTCTCAAAGCATCATTCCCACAAATGGCTAACATATAATCCGCAGGATCTACTTGAAATAGCTCCCTTAAATGTCTGAAAACCCAAGAAAGCAATCCACCATTTTAGAATGTTAGAAACATTGAATATCATAATTAAAAATTTCTGGAAACTACTATAATTAGAAAAACTCACTATGCTCACAGTCCACAAAGATAATACTAAAATGGTATAACAGAAATTGCATTGTGAAACGTATTCAATAGCCGGATTAAGGAGGATTAATTACTTAAACACCACAGGACAGTAATCCTTCCACCGGAAGTCCATGGATTGATGTGGCGGTGTAATTTTTGACCCCTCAGGAGGAAACCGCGTCCAGAACTTTTCCTTAGGATCAAAATCACTCAGCTTAAGATCACGCAATGCTGATGCATGCTTCCCCACAGAGTACCTAAATGACAAGGCAGACCCACTTGTTAAGAATCAACTCATAACAAGAAGAAAATCTTAATAAAAATGAAAAACATATACCCTGGTGAAGCACCAAACCATTTGAATTAACACTAGCATCTTTCTTACCTTATACCCAATTGGAGATTGAGCATCAGATCGTAGTTCTTATGCCCTTTTGATATTGTCTGCCCCGGCTTCTTCACTTCACCACTGAGAAAGCAGGGATTCCTCCTAAACTGCCTTATCCCATCTCGATCCAACACGAACCCGTCTCTGTACAGCATACTCGCTTCCATGTTATCAATAATATCACAAGTGATATCTCCAGCTTCCCCCTCCGATTCCCAAATGCAAATTCTCGGAAAAGCCCTATCCGCTGTCCCACCGTCAACGGAGGACCTCTTCTTCCCCCCATCACCACCAATCACCAAATCCACGCTCTCCTCGCCGACCACCATCAACGGCGCAGATAATTTTTGACTAAAGTACCCTTTCAAGTCCTCATCATTATCGTTACCATTCTTGGCATTGTGAGCCGGGTAAAATGTTCCATTCAGAATCTGGGTTCTATTACTACTTTTACAAGAATCATTAGACCAGCTTCCCATATAACAACTTCCGTCAGGCCAGGTGAAAACCCCATGTCCTCTCGGAACACCATTCTCCCAATCCCCATCATATCTATTCCCGTTATTCCAAACCAAAACCCCTCTCCCATGAATCACCCCATTCTTCCACTCCCCAATATACTCGTTTCCGTTCTTCCATAGATACCTCCCTTGGCCATCTTGTAAATTCCTCTTCCACTGCCCTTCATAGTAATCACCATTACTATAATGTTTAACCCCGTAACCATGCTTCCGATCCCCAGACCACGAACCTCTATACATATCCCCATCGGACCCGATAAAAGTACCGGTACCTTCCATCCGGCCCGACTTGAATTCTCCCTCAAACGTCGCACCAGATGGCCAAGAGAACTTCCCCTTTCCACTCGCTTTCCCCTTCTTCCACTCCCCTTCGTACATGCACCCATCTTTCCATAAGTACTTCCCGGATCCGTGGGGCGTATTGTTGGAGAACGTTCCAATATACAGATCCCCATTGGGAAGGTGTTTCTCGATTATATTAGCTCCGTTGCTCACAGAAATTGAGGTGGGTGTCACTCTACGGCAGGTGGCCTGAGATTTGCTTCGTGGAACAAGTATAACTGATCTCGGCGTGGTGGTAGTTGTAGCATTCTCTAGTAATTTCTCCTTTTCTATATCAAAATTCTGCTCATTCGATTTTTCGGCTGGCTTTAAGCATAACAACGTCTCAGGCATTTTTCGTCCTTGCTGGAAATAAAACAAGAATGTCTCTCTATATTGGCTGAAAAAATTGGTGGGTCTGCTGAACTCAACTACGACCGGAAAAATCGGTATAAATAGCTGGGAAATCCAGGTCCGACAGCATTTCTCCGGCCTATTTTCAGGAAAGAGAAGCGGCAAACTGGTTTCCCACTGGCTTGCGATGGCAGAGCAGTTTGGAATCCTTACAAACACAAGAGCAGAGGGAAGGTTTGTAGAGAGAGAGAGAGAGATGAAATGAATAAACAAGAAACTGAAAAGCAAAGAGGAAAAAGCAGAAAAGATGAGAGAGAGAGAGAGAGAACGTGAATGAATGAAGGAGTGCGTGAAGTGGGTGTGAGAAAGAGAGAGGGACAGGAACTCAGTAAGTATGAGCCGGCCTTGCATTTACAGTATTTGTACTGTAAGGCGTTGCTAAAATTGCTGTTAACCTATACATACATACGGCTGAATTATCCATGTACAGATTACCCATCTCCACACATACATACATACATACATACAGACAATTACCGAATTGTAGTAGTAGGAGCATGAGCATCATCTCATCTCCCCCCTGATTTCATCGTGACGTGGCGGTATTTCCTAGGATGTGAAAAAGGGTACTGAAATGTCACCCTCTATTGGGGTTTAAATTACAACACTACCATAACCATTCATGTAGATTTTGATTTTGTCACTTTGATTAGGTGGTCCACGTCTAGGTGAACCATCCAATGTCTGCCGATTCTTCATTCTTTACACCTTTGGTTTAATTGCTTTTTCATTATGGTAATTACCAATAATTCTCCTGCCTTTTTCTTTTATTAATTTATTGCAAATCCCACTCTCTCTTACTTTCCTACATAAATACCAACTCTTGATAATTTTATGCTTCAAAACTAATTAGCACTTTGTAATATAATTAAATCCCGGGTTTTTGGGTTAATCTTATGATTAGCCTTAATTACCTAATCATAATTTATTTTAAATATAATAATACGATTTCTATAGTTTGATGTCCAATAATCCAATCCGAGTTCAATGGTTGGTGAACCATAAGATAACATGTAATGATCAAAGTGTGTTGGCATGGCTAGCAATGTGCCATCTGTCACCCATATTAGTCAACTTAGGAATAATAGAATACCATCTTATTTTATATTAAAATAATATGTTGAGACATGGGGACTACTTCTCCAATTATTATTTTAGTCATCCATCGTTAATGTTGATGACCAACATTTTTTTTTTATGTCCATATCAAACAAAGCTCTGTCCTCTTAATTAAATTTGGAGGCTGAAAAAATCAAAGCATACATTGTAATCAATATGTACGCCTAACACGTTATGTCTCTATTTATTTTGAATTTAATCTTTTCATATTTACATGATTATTACATTATAATAGATCAAACCTACTCCCAAATCATACTCTTTGTAATTTATAATTGGATCTAATGAAATTTATTTAGTTAGCAAAGAGATCATGAGTTTGAGTCCCGTCAATTTGTGAATGTTGGCCTAATATAATTAACAGTTATTGATTATTGAAATTATTAAGATCTCTATACAATTTATGAGTCAAGTCTGTATAGTTTATGTATTCAATTAATAAATTTGATTGAGTTTTTGTTGATTTGAATGCAGTTAAATTAGATTTTTATAAAATGAAATGAAATGAATAGTTAGTGTTGTGTAGAAGTTAGTGAGTGTGGTAAGTGGTAGGCAGCAATCAAAAAAATAGAATCTTGGGGTTTTACCTAAGTGGTGCATGATGAATTTTGAAGTGGTGTGGGTCCGGTTGACGGCCCATTTACGTAGTGGGTTGGCCTCCATGATGGTGACCCATCCCATACTTGGCAACTTGCAGGGACACACACTAGTAATTCTCGTTTTCATCTCTAATCACAATATAACAATGTCCTAGTCCTAGACCACCCACATTTTTGGAACCCATAATTAACACATTAATCTTTGTTCATTGCCGTTTATCAATATATAATAATATTATTTTAACCACCATAATTACATACCACAAGTGAAAGAGGTTGTTGCAAAGTATGTTGATTATGGTTCTCATAATATACACCAAGTAGTTGTAATGAAAAATGACATTGATGATGATGAGGAATATTGATTATGTTTTGATTTGTTACAAATTTTTTTTTTTTAATTGTAGACAATAATTTTTGATTCAATCAATATATCAATATAATTATAATAATTCACATAAAGTAAAACAATCTATTAGAATTAGTGATTAAATCCTGAAGATATATAAATTTATGGAAGATAAAACAAAATAAATAAAGAGTGTGGATTAATTGGTAGAGAAAACATTAAATAGCAATGTTGGTGTTATGGTAGAGGTGTCCATGAATGGGGTAGACACATTTATAGTGGTGGTGGGTCATAATTATTTCTAATGTCTTATATGCCGAAATTCATGAAAACATTAAAAATTAAATAAAAAGAAAGTATCATATTACTATATATATATATCTATATAGTCTCGTGGAGTTTCTTATCTCCTTTTGAGCGTGTGGACTTTGACAACCTCTATAAGACGAGTAATTAATATAATTAAGGTTTTAATTAGTAAGAAGATTACGGACTCTTCCTCCTCTAATCAACTTCAAATTAATTAATATGAAAATACCACGACTATCACATAAACATAAATCATCCACCTTGTCTAGTAAATTATAAAAAAAAATTATTGATTTAATTTTCTTGAACAGATTGCAATATATCCTACAATAAAGTATATAAATGGCGATGCAAACAAAGAGTTGGTTTTAACAGTTGGTGGTTAGGAGTGGACCCACCGTCAAATGAAGAGAATGGCGCCACCTGTCTCCATTTGCAAGCATTACCATCATTCTCCACGTGGAAACCCCACTCAATTCCAATTTTTTATTTAGTAATTCCAACAAATGAAGCATTTTGACTAATAAACACATTTTGTTTTTCTGAGTCTTTTTATCAATTTTCATAAAAAGTAGGGGTACATTTGATGTTTGAATGAGTGTCAAATTGTAAATCCATTTAAATGGGTGTTGTGATTAAGGCATAAGATACGAGTGAACAATGATATGATATTTTTATCGCTCTAAACCCCCCTTCTTCTTTACTCGTTCAATTGCCTCACCACCTCCACTCCAGAAATTTTCTTATTAATTTACCCCTAAACAAATACAACCAAAACCCATATTAGACTCACTCAATTATACCTTGAAAGTGAAGTCGCAGGGTTCGTCGGGTTTTAGTCCTCCCAATCCACTTGTTATTCTAGGGAATTAGGCGAATTTACACAACATATTGGACGCTCAATGTCAGACCCACCCAACATTAATGGTTTGGGTTGGCGCAGGTTAGGACAGATATTTGTATGAAGCCTCCACTCAAGAACAAGTAGTAGAAGAAGAAAGCAGAAGAAGACAATGTTTCGAAATTTCTCCAACCCACCAACACCTACGTGTTAGGCAGCTTCTTCAATTTACCGTGTCATTATCACATTTACTACATAAATTTCATTTTGTTTCAGTTCCTGGAGGGGCCACAGCCATCAACAAATACAAGATATCGCTGAAATTGTTAATACTGAATTGTAATCATACATGGCAATGTCCTCTATGAAAATAGGATCAGCATCCCAGAAGAAGGAAAGACGAAAAACTAAGGTTATGTCACCCATGCCAGGTACAAATGTGTGGAGTTATGGACAAGTAAGAGAATTGCAAGAAATGGCAGGAATGATGATAGATACTATCTCAACTTTTATTTTATCAGAACAACTGAATTGCTTCTTCTAACGGCTATACACACCAGACATTTAACATATCTGCACCTCATACCATCAACCATCATCTGCTGCATTCCAATGTTTTCCTATAGACTATAAACACTGAGAACACAAAACTAAGATATATAGCTCATCCTACTCCTCTGAAATTTGATCACAAGGTATTTGACCAAAAATATCAGGACATGCGTCCCATTTGCCTTCTTTCCTAGCTTCCCAATACCCACCTACGTAGCGATAGGTATCAGATCCTTTGTCTTTTGCAAACCATCGTGGTTTCCAACCACTCTCTTGCATCTTCCTAGCCTGGTCCATAACAAATCATGTTTATGTCGGCAACAAAGAACTTTACTAAAGTTCAAAGGTCTCATGGAGCATCACTTGAAGGCACAAAACACAAACACGTTTCAACACACACTTATTTATCTCTATTTTTCTCTCTTATCTTCAAAACACAAAAAAAGAATAAACACTCAAAACACAAATCCAAACATTATGCAAGTATTTTAACCACCATTGAAGTCTAAAACAAACATAGTTAATTAGAAAGAAATTTCATTCACTCGAAAGAAGTTCCTCAATCCAGGAGATCTTGCTCGTGCATGTGCCTTTAAGTTGATGAGTAAGAGTGTCTAAATTAAACATGCTCCAACTAGTTACCTGTCGTTGCCGCTGTTCCAGTCGTAATTTTTCAGCATTTGCCATCTCGTACTCCCCATTTTCCAAGCACCTTTGATCAGGTCTAAGCCTTGAATCTGTTGGTGGAAGCTTTTCCTGCAAAAACTCAAAAATCAATTGCAGTTTGACGAATCTGATAACCCATAGCATAAGAAAACACCCAAAAGTTCATGCATTTAGTATAGTTTCCTCTCATTTCCAATGAAAAGATGGCATTTGAAGACAAAACGAGTTTTCCAAGACTTGAAAATTCATGTTCCATCTGGAAGAACAAGGAACCATTTGTTCACAAAAGATAGAACATACATGGTAATACCCAACACCAAAATCGTCATGCAAAATATCTCTCCACAACGATAGCAAACTTGAAATGCTAAATTATATAAGAAAAAACAAGGGGGTATCTGAAACACATACAGAATATCAGATCCAGAGGGATTCATGATAATGCTAGTAATATAGCGTCAGATCCACTTTTAAACTTTGGTTGGAAAAAGATCAACTTCCACCACATCCACACATATCAACACTTTTGAGTCATCATGAAAATCACCTTCAGCCCAGGAATAAGCTCATTCAGTGTGATAGCGAAGCGTGTAAAATTATAACGTGTAGGGAACTTGGGTGGCTTGCTTCGTTTCCAGAGCAAGTGAGCTTCTGATAGAGATTCATGACCTTTTCCTTTTGAGGAGCAGTCCCCATTGACATAATGCATGCTCTCATCCCACTTTCCGAATAAAGTTGCTACGGTCTTTCCACTCTTGTCTTGAACTATTCCCTGTACCTGCAATGTCCGATTTTGTCTTATGGCAAAGCGTCAATAATAACACCAAGAGACATACTTGACACAAAGCATCAAGCCCGATTCAACATCTCCAATACAAATCATTACGAAAATTATTCTTCATTAATCAGAAAGTTTGAAACCAAAACAGATACCGATCAGTGGATGCAGACATTGTCTCAGTAGTATTGTTATGATCCAGAAATGGAACAATGAGAAACTGCATGCAGTCAATTCAGATTTGGAAGGTTCTTTGGTATAAGTAGGCATATTTGTTGGACCATTCAGTTTGTCAAAAGAATTGTATGGGTTTGGAGACATTTTTATTTATTACACTGATTTCGCTGCACTGAGATGACATCTTCATATTGTCATCTCCCATTCAGCACCAGGTGTGGTACCTTTCGTAGAGAAGGCAAGAGCCGCACCACCCCGTTACCTCCCCTTTCTACTTTTTCTGCTTTCTCAGTTTTGTCTAAAGATTCATGTTCCCTCGTCAAAAGCGACAAGAGACACCAAGTCATCATTCGTCAAAAAGAGCAAAACTCATCTACTTACAAATAGGACTTAAAGATATTACAGGAAAAGGGACTACCTGATGAGGGTTTCTATCTATAATAGACTGCTCCTTGAATTTCAGTTTACAAGAGTAATTGCGGTTTCCTTGTATCCGCATAGTACCATAATGATCACAATAGAGTTTCCCCAAAATAAGGTTGTATATAGATGTTGTTACCTGTCATAACAAATTCTATTTTGTTAAACGGAATCAACAGAGAGAAAAAGGAATAAGAGGAAAAAAAGAAGAGGAAAGGGAACTCTAATCTCCCAACTGATACCATACCTTGCTCCACTGGAAGACTTCTCCATCATCAAATTCAAGAGTTAAAATTCCAACTGGATCGAGCTGAATGCTCCGGCCCCAAAATTTGCTCTTCAAATTGCTATCAGCATAGAACCTCCAGCCTGTTCCCTCGCAGTGGCATGCCACAATCATGGGGTGATGACTCACCTAATCCAAAAATGGCCATTGTAAGAATTATAGCAAATGCATATAAAAGAATAGATTTTCCTTTCTGAACACAAAATAGCATGATTGCATTATATGAAGCAAAATAGCATACATCATAAAGTTACCAATCTTCTGGGCAAAACTGTATCCATTCACAGCAATATCAATGTAATCTTTTATTGTTCTACCCTGTTCCTGAGCATGATACGATTTTGCTTACCTTGCGAGTCAAAGACATAGCTTAATATTGTAATGGAAGGGATAGCATACAGACATAGTGAGACAAAAAATGATTGTGTACAAAATTAAAAGAATAAACCAAAGGCTCAGATTTCTCCCCCTTTTCCACATTTATTTTCATGTTTCAAGCCATTTTATAGTGACAAAGTTCTGGTGAGTTACAAGATTGTAGTGAATTGCAATGAAGTGTAGGATGGAAAATTGGCAACCACAGTGAAAGGCATCATAAGGAAAGACAAACAGTTTGCTCCAGGTAAAAAATGGAACCTTCTCTGAGACAAATCGAAGGCCTTTATCCGGATAATCTGCCTCATAAGTCTCTCCTAACAATGGATTAAAAGGTTTGCAATTTCTTCCTTCCGTAGAAGCATATCCAGATACAGCAAATGCGGCTACATTCAGAAGCCTCATAAGGCTGTTACCCTATACAGAAGGTTGTAAAGCACGGATCAGATTCCAAGGGTGATGAACCATAAGCATCATGCAATAAACAATAGAACATGACAACTCCTTAGTAAGTTCAGATACTCTTTTTTGCCTCGGGAGGAAGACAGAAATTTTTCATAAACATATGCCTCACTTATTATGGCAATAATATTCCTGTAAAATATAGTAAGAAAAATCAATGGAATAGATAGATGGAACATCCATATAAAACTTAAACCATTATCAGTTTTTAGATTAATTTCATAGGTCTGGTCACCAGGAGATTGAATGAATATTACAATGGCGAGCAAAATGAGATACAGGGAACAGCAAACAACACTGCAACGCCTGAGATCAAAGTAGATGGTGCAAATATCAGGCGAACCCATGTTTTGTATGCGCCTTCAGAAAAAGACATCCTGTCTTTTCTAAATCCAGGTATTTTCTAAACTAACATAACCAAAAAACTCCTTTTTGTTCTTATCATTTGTCTGTTGATTAGAGAAACAGTGGGAAATCATATAAGAGACATATGACTAGAAATATACATCCTCATAATGTAAAAAGGCATCTAATGTGACTGATGTGTAGATGAACCCAAACACAGCCCCCAAATCCTCAAAAATCTGTGAAAATCCAAATAGGTCTGGAATACCACACGGTACCATGCATAAAGACTTGTACTCATTTCAATTCTAATAAACATAAAAGACAAGTTTCAGAAGAAAAAATATGCCGTTATCCAATCAATCAATGCACGGACATAAAAAACTGATGCAACCAGTATTATATAGCTCAAACTTACTTGCTTTCCCCACTCATAAGCCCGATCAATAAGATAAGAATACTCCAAATCTTCAAAACATTTCTGTAGAGAGGAGAGAGGCTCATTGAAGTACACCGGAAGACATACTTTTGTGAGATCCTTCCCAATGTTGTCTTTGATCATTGACCACAAACTCACTGCTTTCTCTTTCTCAACTGGGTCTGGCAATTTCTTTCTACGTTTAACGTAAGGAAAGCTTGTTCCTGCAGATCTAATGGCAGGATCTACACTGTCCTCGACATCAAAAGCATAAAGTTCATCATCATCGGATGAAAAAGAAGATGTTCTAAAGTCCGATCCATTGCTTTTAAAAGAGCTAGATGATAGAAAGTCCCTGGTGTCAAAGAAAGTATTGTCCTCTTCATCTGTATCTTCCTCTACTGCATCAACTCTTTCATTTTCATCTTCAGATTCACTCGCACTCTCTGGTATAAATATACAAATGGGCAATGAGACATGCCTGGAATGCGCTCAAACTACAAAGACAAACATGAAGAGCCCCAAGAAGAACTACACACAACTTATATCATGAGCCTCGAACCCTGTTTAAAGATACTAATTTATAAGAGTTATAACTCCTACAATTCACAATTTTAGGGAAAAAAATAGATTAGCTGCATTTTACAAATCACACTTGCACATTTCTGGCTAATATATATGATGAATTAAACAAAAGCAGCACAAAGGGGCAACTGGGGAACTGAAATACAAGAAGGTTGACTTGGTGGCTCTAATTCTCAATCATGCTTCTAAAACATTAGTGAATCGGTTGAGGTTCATTCGCACAATGATGTAAGCCAGAAATACGTAAAACATGTCACTGTAGGCTCACCACTATACTTATCTTGCCTTGATCTAGATGATGATCCAACATCCTTTAACTGTCTCTGGCTTTCGTCAACTACTGTATTCTCCAGATCCACCTTTTCTGTCTACACAAACAGCAACCATGTTTTAGTCAACTGAGTGGAGAAACTCGGAAGTGATTAATATTTAACAATCAGACTCCTTCTTCTATTCATCTAGTTTCCTTGTAATTGCTTCTGGCAACAGAAACGATTAAATACCAAATCACTCAACAAAAGAAATTATGAAAAATTCCAATGGAGTGTTAAAAATTCTAGAAGAACAAAACTTACATAAAATAAAGTGGTAAATCCATGCAGATATATGTAGCACTAGAAAAGCTCACAGAGAAATATAGTCAAGTTTCTAGGAAAGGAAACAGGAACAAAGAAGCTAAACAAGTTCGAGAAGAGTTACCATCACCAATGCCATCCTCCTAATACCCTGAATGAGAAATGGTAATGAAAAAGGATCTCATATAATCAGTGACCTAAAGCCTGATCACCATGTCGGATGATTAGGCTAATTGTATCAAACTAGTAAAAGAGAAAGTCATTTCCTGATTGAGTTATCCAGATAGATTATGTTAACCAGCTAATGAGTAAAACAGAAATTCAGGGACCAATTTTCAATCAAAAGATCCAAAGAATAGAAGTTACAAGTCCCAAACAAACAGCTCACAAGCCCAAGCTACCAAGCTGGAGAGTCTTGGGGAAAGTTTAATGCACTTTAATTGTGCAAATCCTAGGAGAACCTGAAAACGATTATGAAAATTTGGATTTTAAAAGTTTTAAAATTATCTTCCACATGTACCTCTAACTGGCGCAGTGTGTCCATGAGGAGCCAGTACTTCTGCTTCAAGAGCATCAATTGATTTTGCAGTGATGCAAATTCATTTCTCATGATCTGCTCGCTATCCTGAATAGCCACCTCACTCACACCTTCTTCCAATAATCTCTGCCTCAACCTTTCTGTCGAGACAGCCACATTGTCCAAAGGAGCCATTAACTCACTGTTGGACATCCTCGGGAACATGTCTTTCACAGTTTGCAAAGCTTCCATCCATGCCACCCTATCCTCTCTGCTGTCAGCCCTCAGATGGAGCCTCTTTGTACCAGTAAAAATTGAGAATCTCCTGTCATCTGATTTGCTCTCTCGGATAGATGACACCTACACAGAACAACTCACACTGTAAAAGACCAGAGACTACATTTTTTACTTGCTTAAACGACAAACCTGACACGAACAAATCTTTAAATGGGAATGGTAAACATGACCCTTCAATACATTGTGTAATTTCTTGATTCCCTTGATACAAATCATACGCCTATTTCAAAAAGACAACACGAGCAGGAAAAGTATAAGTTGATTATCGTTAAAAGGTCCAGCACATTTTCAAGTCCTCTTCTACAATATTCCAAAAACTAGGCCACAAGTCCCAAGCAGCATATACAACCACTAATCTGTTGATAAACAAAAAACAAATTAAACCAAGCTAAAGGACAATAATAAAATCTAACACTAAAACAAATCAAAAGAAGCTTTCTGAAAAGACACTCTATGATCTCTACATACAACGAATTTTCAAAAATAAAGATGAAATCACCATACTCTCGTAAAACCTCGTTTGACATGTCTCAAATGACCAAATTACTCCACAAAACAAATTAACTATAGTAGAAAAAGAAACGTGACCGGTACAACTCAATCGGAAAACGAGGAACCTTTAGATGAACTTCGCCAACGGGCTTCCGGCTTTTCGAGGACGAACCACCGTTACCATTTCTATGATGATTGTGATGATGATGATTGTTATGCTGCCGCGCAATCAGCCTCATCGACTCTTCCCCAATTACCCTCGATCCTTTTTCAGTCTCCTGATTAACCACAATTTTATCCGACCCATGGATCTTATAATAACTTAACACCCCATCTTGCAAAACAAACCATCTAGGCCTCCACCCTTTTCCATAATTCACCCATTTATACAAAATTCCAGAAATACCATTCCCAACTATATCAATCTTCAACTCACGGCTGTGATTGTTTTGATGGTGAATGTTATTGTTAACCGGAGCTCCAACGAAGATATGATCCGGCAGGGAATAACGCGTTGAAGGGGGCCTAGACATCGCTGAACTCTGAGTTTTGTTTAGTGGATCGGCCGGCGGCATGTGGGAGTTGCTGTTCATAGTCATCGATGAAACGAAACAGAAGGGACGCATAGCAATGATAATACGTTTAGCATAACTTACATTAATTTATAATAACTATACGAATCATTATCGATATTCTGGACGAATCATGAATGACGGCGAAGATAAGAATAATAAAAATTTAAAGAAAAGAGGGGTAAGAAGGAGCGGAAATAGAGAAAGGTGATTTGGAAGGAGATGGGTATTGAATTGGGAGAAGGGCGAGTTTTCCGGCGACGTGATTAGGTGGTAGTTGGGGGCGGTGGGGTTTAAGTTTAGGTCAAGGCCGGCGGTTGGGGGGAGGAGGAGGAGGAGGAGGAGGGGTGGGGGTGGGGCGCTGGGAGAGTGACGGGTGGGTGAAGCATTTGGAGGAACGTGGCAATGGCCAATAAAGGAGTTGTGGATTTTATGCTGCTTACATTTTCATTTCTCCTGTTTGTTTTAATATATATATAATATATTATTACATTTTATTTTTTTCCAAATAATAATAATAATAATAATAATAATATACTCTGCCGTCGAAGAATAAAAACCGATAACGTAATATTTTAGGAGAAGCTGATAATTACGCATTAATTATGCATGTGTATATTTGTTATTAGCAGTACATGGCACATAAAAAAAGAATTAAAAGTATAAATAATTAAATATTATTTACTAAAATTGATCGTAATTAAAAAAGTGATAATATGATAAAAAATAAATAATTTTATAAAATAAGGTTTGAAATAGAAGAAAGAAAAAGAATATTAGTTAAAAAATAATTGTTTAAAAATATAACTTTTACCACTTGTAAATAATGAAAAAGATATGAAAGTAAGTTGTTGAAAAAAACAAACAAATAAGAAAAAAAGGAGACACCAAAAGAGTGTTATTACTTAATCTATATTGTATATTAACGGAGAGTATATCTTTTAGTTACTCGGGTATTTTTTGTCTTTTCTTTCTTTTCATTATTTACAAGGTAAAAAATATTTTTTTAAGTAGGTATTTATTTTTAATTGATATGTTTTCCTCTTTTAATATTATTTATTTTTTCTATATTAAAATAAATTTAATTATTATAATTTTTTGTGACATACATCGAATGTGATATATCGATCCAATCAGTATATGGTATAGATATTCCATCTTTTAGCTTGTCATTTGTTATTAATTTATTATTTTTTTATTTTTCTCTCTAAATCCAATTTCATATTTCTCTTTATTTTCAACTTTCTCACCTCTTTTTTCTTTTCTAACTCTTTACAACAATTTCTCACAAGTTTTTCCTATTTTAAATATTTTGTTTATCCATATAATATATATTTGAAGGTAATAATTAGGTTTTAAAATTTAAAACTAAAAGTTGTACAACTTAAGAGGAGAATTGTCTTTGAATTGTCTAAGACGTTGAAAGAGTCAATGAAGTATTCCGGACGTTATTTTCTTGCATACAAATTTAGAAAAAAAAAAGAAAAAGAAGAAGAAGAAGTAGAAGAATGTGTTTTTGTGTTTGGTTACTAATCATATATAGTCAATGCATCTAAATATTTACTTCCTAACTATGCACCAAAATTATTTGCTTAAAAAATATTTAATCTCGGTTAAAAATAAAAAGTTTTTAAAAAAATGATGGTTTATTATACTTTAATTTATCAAGACGGATAATTATTAAATCCAAAAATTGTCGTTTATGAGGTAGCAGCCATAGGAAAATCAGAAGAATAGAGTGCTTTTTTAGATGTTTTACATTTAAATTAGAGTGAACGATGTAATGTAATGTTTGATTATAGAAATGTCTTTTTCATCAACCTCTCTCTAAATATATATAAAGAAAAATATAGGAAATGGTAAGTATTATAATGATTACAGTTTGTTTGTTATGGATTAATGATTGGTATTATGTTTTCATCTTATATTAGGTATAGAGTAGAAAAGAATATAATTCCAACCAAACACACTTCTTCTTATTTAAGAGGAAAGAATATATATTGGCGTAGGTGTAAAGAGTGGAATAAATGGGCTGCATTCCATTAATATTATAAAGGATGGGAATACAATTTCCTTATTTTAAATATAAGTTTACAACTCCAATTGGATATAACTTTTCCAAATTTCCGACTATTAAATTATCAATAATAATTTTAAAAATAAAGAAAAGAACTTGTACCTTAATTCCTCAAGTGGATGCTTAATTTATCTTTTTATTTTTCTTATAATTGCAAAATATACGCACACATTAAAAGTTCGAACATGAGAGCTGTCATAGAGAATTTATGTGCCAAAATTTACATGCGTTGGGACATGAGAGGTGTGCGGTTGGCTCGGCTCCATCTTTTTTCTTGTAAATTTTAATGAATATGAATAATTCTTGTACGTAGCTACCTATTATTTGGTTATTACGGGTTGAAAATATATAAGTAAAATTTCACATTAAAAGATGGAGGTAAAGTAGGACTAGTTTGAAACAAAAAGTGATGATTGATGAAAGCAAGCAAGACAGACGCAAACAAATCTTTGGCCGCGTTACTTGCGATTTGTACTAGATTTGTGGGGACTTATTTCACCATACCAAACAATTTCCTCTCAATTTTATATAACTCTTTTTCTATACTCCAATCCAATTATGTATCATTATTTTTCTTCTTTTTATTATTTTGATTATCTTCAGACAAATAATTGAACAGTCTCAAATGTCATAATAAGCCAACTCAAATGACAAAAAGAAAATAAAAAAAACTGTGTTAGTTCAAATTGAATTTCTTATTAGGTCACACCTAATCAATCATATAACAAATGCTAACGGTGTGGTACGTTGATTATCCGTACATATAATAAATATTTTAAAATATATTATAAATAGAAATAATTAGAAGGTTGAGGGGCAGGTAAATATATGGTAGCCCGGAGGATGAGTCACGAAACAATTACCTAAATCCAGGAATTCCTCCAAAAGGGCTAACACCAAATCCAGCAAATATTTCCATAATACAAGCAAGCAAGCATGCAACTCCCGACAAGAATGAAAAATTATTGAATAGCAATGGCAATGGCAACGACATGCCCATGCCCATGCCCCTGCCCACCATATCAAAACCATCCAAATATACAACTGTTTGAATCACTAATTAAACCAGCATTGCCCAATGCCCACCATCATCATTCATGTTCATGCATGCTCCACCCCACCCCCACCAGGACAACAAAATACGTACATGTACTGTTCATGTTTCTCATCATCATCACTTAATTAATTTCCTATATATATATATATATTAATTTTTCAGTTTTAGTAGTTTAATTTTCCAAGGAGGGAGGGAATAAGCACAAATATATAAATGTATATATATATTGTGTGATCGATGAGAGATGGACGACCAGTTGTTGATTTTTGTACCTAATTTTATTATTAATGAATGTTGGAAAGGGTGTTCCTGAATCATGAGTATATTCTTCTGAACCCACTTTCATGAGAAAAGCCCTTTGAACCTTAATTACCTATGGACCATGAATGGGAGTTGGGGATAGGGACAGCGACAATCTGTAGACCCCAATTAAGTCACGGATGCTAGCTAGCTAGGAATTTCAGAACCTTAATTATGTGACCGTCCACAACCAAACCCCACCACCAACATCAACTTAAAATAATCTACACACAAATAAACCAATTTGTGTGTGTGTGTGTTTGACCATGTAATAAAGGGAATGAAAGGACATAAACAAAATTCACATGGTGCAGCAGATGGTTTTTTCCTTTATTCAGCTGAGGTTGCCATCAGAGGTTGAGCCCTGTTTTCTTCTGACAACTCCTGTAAACAACTACGTACTCTGTTTTTTCCTTTTTTAATAAATAATAATAGGAAAAAGAAAAAGAAGAAGACTACATACTGGTAGGGACGCACATGGAGCAAACATCACATGAATCCAGCAGAAATAATTACTTAACTTTCAAAGGGATACAACTGAATGATGGAAAACTCAGATGGGGCCGGCGGGGGACATATATGGATGCCCATACTACTACACACTTGCATGTAAGGTAAGGACACAAATTAAAACCATGATTGCATGTGTGTGTGTGTGTATGATCGGATGTATCTGGATGAATAAGGTAGTCCATCTGAATATGAATATTGGGAGGGGTAGAAACATACATATGACAGATGATGAGAATTAACAGTGCAGTAGGTAGGTACGTAGTAGTAGTAGTAGTAGTCTTTTCATGGTTTCTGCTTTCCGTATCTGAAATCATTTGCACATATTGCATCACCAAAACTATGTAACGTGCGCGTGCATGCATGTGTGTACAAATTGTTAAAGCTGTCACTCCCACCCACTTCATTCACTTGCATTTCTTACAATTATCAAAAAACAGATGATCAACATTATTCAAATTATTTTTGACTTTAACAAAGCATGCAATGGGAAAATTTAAGAGAAAAATGAAGATGAATAAGAGAGCGGAATGAGGAGTACATGGAGATGGGCATTCTCTGACTAGGGAATTAGTCGGAAGTTGTTAAAACCTCAGCTGTACACAGACGCCGATATTCGGTACGTAGTAACAAAACAACCTGTATAAAAAGAATCTTGAAAATGAGGTGGGAATCAGGAAAAACAAGGAATATATTTCTCAAGCATCCATTCAGGAACTCTACTTTGAATTGATTGAGTTTTGAAGAGAGTCCAGCTCCATATTCCGGCCCAACCCAAACGTCCATGTAACTGTTGTCCTGACCACCACCACTTAGGAGCTGTTGAACCAACACTTTTAGTGTTCCTTTATAGTGGCCACTCCACTTGTCTGTCTGCTGCTAAGTAATACCATTTCATTCTCTAACCATTTTAGTATGTTTTTTTTAACTGCTAGATTACAAATATATTATGTTTAGTATGTTTTTTTTAACTGGTAGATTACAAATATATTATGTCAAAATTTTGGCTATTGAGTCTTATTTTATATTTTCTCAAAAAAAAAAAAAAAACAAAGGTTCGTTTGATATATATATTATTGAATTGAATATTAAAATAAGAGAGTTACCCTATCATCCGACAGTTTACAATAAATTAATCGAAACATATGAAAAACTAAAATCTTACTCTACCACTCAAAGCACACACACATTTTCCCATGACTTTGCTCTTTTTAATTTTTTTTTATTATTCTTACTTTAAATTTACTTAATTGATATTTGATTATTTATATCTTAGTCTATTTGTCAACATATTTAGCTTTTGATTCCTTACATGAAATCAAATTTATATATTTTCTTTTGTTGAATTTGTAAATTGGAAGGAGATGAATGGTACGTAGTATCCGTCCATCATTGGTAACTTACCCATCTCAGTCCACCTACAAATGTTGTAAGAGAGTTTACTTTTGGGTTTAATTACTTGTCTACCACGAATCTAAATATACTTATATGGTTTCTCACAGTTTATTATTAATGTTTTCAAAATTTCATTTCTTATCCTTTCCAACACATATATATTTTTTATAGTTAAGAGGAAAATTCTAGTTTGGACCCATTTCGATCATATGTGAACTGCAAATATAATACATTTATTTTTTGATTGGTGTACAATCCATGGAAAGTAATTAATCATATGACAAGTGTAATACACTTGCTCTGTGATTAGTTTGATTTGGTCAAATTTAATTCGAATAAAAATTTTCCATAATATAGAAATTCACTTGTATTTAATTCAAAATTAATTCGAAATTATATACAATTTCATTTAATTTGAAAACATACTACTTGTACAAAATGCAGTTCTTCTCCCCCCAAAAAAAAATAGAAAAAAAAAACTTGCCATTATTTTTTCACATGATTAAACTAGTATATTTTGAAGAATCAAATATCTTTTTTTTTTTCATACTTGATGTTTGTTGAGATGCCCGTTACCCAATAACAAGAATACTGCACCAATTTTTTTATCAATCAAGCAATATAAAATGATGGTTTCATAAAATAAAACAAACATAGATAGAAATCATCACAAGAGAGACGAACTTAATTATTACACAGGAGTTGGTCCAAAAATTTTAAATATGACATAAATTAAGGATATCCTGCCAACCTCATCAGATAAAAATCTACGTAGTAGAAAAATTTCAGGTGATTGAGTACTTAGGACAGATAATTTCCATTTATTGAGTTAAAAAACCCTAGTAAATGAGAATCAATTTAATTTACAAACGTCAAAAATGGAGACTCAATTATCCACAAATGCATTGATTTGAGAATTGAGATACACCATGCATATATATGATATGCATCACTTCCCAGTTGAAAGAAAAAGATATTTACTACTTTCTACGGCACTCCTTTTCAACACATATATACAAAACTCGTCTCCCAACGGTTTGGATTTTCAAGATCTCTTTATGGGTTCAAATCTTGGGTGTGCGTGTGAACGGATGTGTGATCAACATACAAAGAAACGGAATCAGCAAAGACGACTCCAGCCACCAACACTTTCAGCCAGCAACAGCTTATCAATCATAACTTTCTCCCCAAACCTGTACGAAAACCTCAACGCTCCCTGCGAATTAACGCAACCCTTCTGCACAGGGAAAGTCAGGACCGCGCTGCCCCCAGTAGGTCTCGCACAATCGAAGAGCTCCTTCATGGACGTGTGGACTTCTCCGATGTACCTGTCGCCCAGCTTCCTCTTGCAGTAGAGTTTGATGACGAGCATCGTGTTGTAGGCTTGTAGCATTGGCTCGCTCACGGTATACCTCATCGTGAAATTCCAGGCGGGGTTTGTCTCCCCGTGCTTGTCCGTCGGGGTACGTTGTTCGTTCTCCCCCCCGCCGCCGATGGACACCCTAGCGTGCACTTTCATCTTGCAGATTTTGCGCACGTCTTCAAGATTGTTCGCTGATATGAGGGTTATCTCAAACTTTCTGCATTCCATGCTTGTGTACAAGTGTGTCGGAATTTCGTCTGTTCTTTTGTGTGTTTTTGTGGATCGGAAGTTGATGGTTATATATGTAGATGGAATAACATAGTACATGACTTGTCTTGCTAGACTTTTGTTTTTTTGATATAGATCCTACTAGACTAGTTGCATGGTGGAAGAAGAAGCCAAGAAGGACCCGATATGTGTGTGTGTGTGTGTTTTCCCTAAATACATTAATTTATTCATTCTTTTGTTAGTCCGCACTCACTACAAAAAAGTAATTCTAAGTAAAATTTTAATTAATGAAATTTTTATTTGCTAATTAGCTCAGTATTAATTTTAATGGTAATTTTTTCGTATTTGTAGGATATTTTTTTACATTGATTTTTGGATTTGTATTAGAATGAACCTAAATTTCACTTTTTATTTTATTTACTTTTTTAGAGGAGCAAAATAGGATGCAATAAATTATAGCGCCTTGCAGTTACTTATTTGATTTGAATTATGACTTTCACAAAGTATTATAGTATAATTAATGTTTAAATTATGTTATAATTTTGGGTACCGATAGTAAAAACAAATTTCATAATAAAAAATCGATGGAATATTAGTTTGATATAATTAATTATTTGCATATGATAAGTCTATGACTTAAGAGTGACAGTGGGAAGTTGTGTTGTACCTTCGTCACTCCTTTTCCTGAGTTGTTAATGTATATGGCTCATTGACCAACGACTTTTGTGCAGGAGAAATTATGAAAGTAACGGCGTTAGGTATAGAATAGCAGGATTTGTCCGTTTACTTGGACGTAATAAGTATCTTAATTCTTCTATTTTATATTAATTTCTTTGTCATATTTTATGCGGACGACTTTGTAATTAATAATTATATAATCGTTGGACAATCTCTCACGCTTTTAAATTTTTAAGCATATCTGCGGACGTGTTCATTAGGGAAATATTTATTGTGTTTGAGTTTGTTTTTTCAGTATTTTAAAGATAGAGAAGAAAAAAAATAAAAATACATAAGTATGTGTTGGAGATAAAGTATATGTTTGGATTTATTTTTAAAGGTAATTTAAAATAAGTGGTGTATGTTTGATGTTGAGATTTTAGAAATATAAATCACTTTTCATTGTTAATTTATATTTTTTTATATATTTATATATAAATATCGTATGTTTAATGTTGTATTTTTTGGAGACCAAAATTACTATTTATTCTTAAATCACTATTATAACAAATGTATTACACTTACCGTATAATTAATTTAGATTGAATCAAGTCAAATTCGGTGTAGAATTTGCCATCCAATGTGGGTACATTCTCTGGGAGGCAAGTCAAGTGAAATAAAAAGTAAAACTTTGAGAGTGAAGTAATTTCAATATTTAAAGATGATGGCCACTTCATATCCTGAAAACATAAAAAAAAAAGACCATAAGATGTCTTGTCTAGATGGCTACAACTCTAAATTATGAAGCAGAGAATAAACCCAATCATATATCTTCATGAGTTGAAATTATTTGGATCAAAATGTATCACCAACAAGCCAATTACCGTTTTGAAATAATAATTAAATATAATAATAGTTTTTGAAATAAAAAATAAACACAAATACATTGAAAAAAATAAAATTTAAATATGTTGTTTTTTACAAAAAAATTAAATCGAGGACTTACAGTGGGAGTTGTATCGTAATAACTCTTAGTTCAAAATTGCAAACTAACCTAATTGCATAATAGTTATGCTTGTTTTAAAAAAATTATACGCCCTGTCTTAAGTGCATCGGGTACTACGCAATTTTTTCCAAAATAAGACAGTTGTCGTTCGTTTAGTATTGCACTTGTACTAATAAACACTTCGACCAACAATAAAAACTTTACTGAAATAAAGCTCAAATCTCGATTGGAAATTGAGAGCAAAATTAGAGAGAGCTTGTGAATTGTGTTATGAGTTGTCATATCTTGAGACTAAAAACACAACCACTAGGGCAAGCAACAACACGCAAGTGAGGCAACTCCATGTTCAATCTAATTTTCATAACACCTCATACACAATTTTGATATTGAAATTAACATAAGAAATTTATTTTTATAATAAACTTGCAATGTGGGACATAAAATGAGTGTAAAACCTAACATTTTCCCATTATATGCCTATGTGGGACAAAAGTAACTTTTCGAATTTTTCAAAATCTAATTTATGGATTAATACGTAATTGCATTCAAATTTTAGACCATTTTATTGTTACAAATTAGTACCCTATTATGTCAATTACAACATAAAATCCTCAGGAAGAAAATGAAGAATGTTCAATGTATTTTTATTTACATAAAAATTAAAAGAAAATTACAATTACGGTTCATAGCTCACATTCAACACATCAGAAAGAAAACAGAAAAAAAGAAAAAGAAGAGAAACCCAACAAAAAAGAGAACAGACGAAGCTAAAATCCATGTCAAGACTGCAAGCAAATCCCCTTAAGAAAGAGAAATTCATCTCCCATGAAAGAACTTCTTGTTTTTGTCTCCTGAATCACCAGACATCGTAGAAAACATCACCATCCTCGTCCTCATCACCATCATCATGTTGAACGATATGAACATCCCTGGAAACCGGCAAGGCCGGGACATCACCAGATTCATCATCATCATCGTCACTACATTTATCTCCTAATAACAGTAGTGCTCCTCCTAGCAACACCAAGAAACCAACCCCAACTGCATTCTTCCAACCGGAAGGCTTACGAACCAAAACCTTTTCACCAAAACTGTACAAAATATTGAGTCTCCCCTCAGCAGTTCCACCCACTTGGTAGCTCAAAATCTTATTAGCCTTAAGCCCCATGTCAAAAAGACTCTTTACCGGTATGCTCACTTCGCCTACAAATCTGTCCCTCCCTAAAGTTCTCTTGCAGTAAAGTTTGATGGCAATTCTTATGCCTGGTTGACGAACTGTTGACTCGCTTATTGTGTACTCTACCGGGAAATTCCATCTAGGATTGGTTTTTCCTTCCATGTCAGCTGGGGTTTTCTTGCTGGTTCTTGATTCTCCTCGGATTGAAACCTTGGCGTACACCTTCATTCGTCCTAAAGATCTGACATCTGGAAGGCTATCAGCAGAAACAAGAGTTATTTTGATGGTCCTGCACTCCATCTAGCTATATATGATGATATCCCTGAGTTGGGTGTACAGAAGAACTGATATATGTATAAACTTATGATATATCAGTTGTGGTATCACTTGTGGATTTATAGTTGAGCATAACCTGGTATTTGTTTTGAAACAGTTACAGTTTAGGTCTCCTCTGTACCCATAGTTTAGGTTGCTGACTTAATGTCCTGATATTTTTATTGTTTTTTTGGTAAACACCCCTTTGTTTGATTGGCCCTTGATCACTAAGAAGGAAAGTCAAGAAAATAACCCTCAAGAATTTGTCCAATCGATAATCAACTGACCTTGTCTTCAGTCATGATCCTCTACTCGTGTAACGTGTGATGTAAGAGAGAAAGAGAGAGAAAGAGTGCAGTGACATATCATGTAGAGTTAACTTCATAAAACCAACAGCAAAAGGAAGATGGGAAATGGTAAAGCAAAAAATGACTGAAATCAACACAGCATCGCAATCAGAAGCGAGTGGGCTAATTCTCTTCCCTCTTAAATTGAAATTCATTTCACCACATCATCATTCATTTCAGTAACTGCCAAGTGCTCAGCAAATTAGGGATGAACAAATACATGTTTAAATTTAGATGGAGAAAAACCCATCTGCAACTGGACCTCAAAGGGACACCTAATAAGAACCAACTCTGTCACGAGGAATCAAGCGCAATTCTGAGCCATGTTTAAGAAAGACGTTTCCTGAGAAATCCATTCAATTATGTGTGTCAGAGTTGCAAATCCACCAATCAAGCATTAGAATAAGAAAACACGAGTGCAGCATACCAACTTCCAGGAGCACCAGATGGCAACTACAAACTAAAGCGCCAAAAGTCCTAACATGTTAAAAAAACACTTAACTTGGGAGCCAGTTATATCCTGTTTAACCGATTATTCAGATTGCTTTCTTTTCGGTGGAATAGGTCTTAATTTAAAGATAACAATCCAAGTAGGAGAAGAGTAGAACAGAATCTTACTGTGATTGAGAATTAGTAATGCATTTGACGTTTAATTCTTGGGGACAAAATTATATGATCACATACTTGTGTACTTTCTTGATAAGTGAGCAACAAAGTAGCTAATTTTTTTTTTTAGATTATTCGTCATCTCATCCATTGAACTTCCAAATTTACAAAAAGTGGCACACATTTATTAGTGCAAGCCCACAATTCTGCGGAAATAATGATTCATGCAGAAAGCTGAAGATACAAGCACTTAGATCTGCAAGAGGCCATGACTTCTTGAAGTCGAAAAGGTAACATGTTATCTTCATGAGCTAGTTAAAGAAACACTTGAAAGCATAAACAAGAATATATTACATAAGTATGCAATTAACTCCAGAATATAATATCTACTACTTAAGACTCTATGGTTTACGCTCACTACTGCTAACAAGAGCATATGCAGAGAAAAACATAAAGGTACTCCTTAAAGTACTATTAATGTCGTTGTTGGAGTATGGTGTATGCAGAACATATATGAAATTCAAACAGAGGGAATAAATTTTTCTAGCAGCCAACAAACAGTATCATCTTTGTAATCCAATTCATGCATATGATATACCTCACAGAGTGACAATTCACAATGAGAACAACAAAGTAAACTAAAAACTAGACGAAGAAAATAAGTAGAAACCAAAATACCTGCACTTTGTTGAGGATTAATTCCCACGCCATCTGCATAAACAATAATCATTAAACAGTCAAATGCCGAAAAACCAAGAATAGCAAATTAGAACTTCTTAAGTTCTCTTTTCTTCCATAATAACTGATCCCAATTAGACCTCCAAATTGATAAAGCAAACTCAAAATTTAAGAATATCATCTCCACAGTCCTGACGTAAATCTCATCATCCAACGCCAAAAGGAGAAGGGGCAGAAAAGATCAAACTTTAAAGTTTTCTGGAAAAAGAATAAGAAATAAATCCATTGCGAAACCCAATTGTAAAATCCAGAAATAAAAATCAAAATTTAAGCAATTGCATATCCCCAAAGGAAAGAAAAAGAAAAGAGAAAAAGGTCACCTACCGTTTGTGATGATGGCACTTGTTTGAGGAGGCACCTTGAATTCCTCCGCAGCAAATTTTAGAACTGCTGTAAATGGAGCTGCCTCTGGCACGCTAAATCTGTTTTTCAATTTTCGACAAAAGAATGTGGATATGCATATTTAGAAGATGAAAAGATCACTGACACCAAAAATCGGAAGAGCACTTACACTTTGAAAGGGAGCTTGGGATCAGAAGTAAGGGTGACTTTGAACGACACCTTTCCTCCGCCGGCGCCACCGCTTGCCATGTTTTTCCGGTTCAAATTTTCTGTTTGTATTTCTTCTTTTTCTGGGCTTAGAGAGGAATGTAAATTGTGGTATTTATACATGTAGCTGCTTTATACATACGCGAGGATACAGCTAAATACCAAACAAAGACAGCCACGTTTTCATTCGAGGCCCTTTCTGTTTTTATTTGGGAATAATAACACTGGAAAAGAAAAAAAGAACACAACTTTATTATGAGTATTGGCCCAAGAACCCATTTTTCCGAATCCAAGTCAATCCGACCCGCCTGATATTAGAAAACGGGGAGCCCGATTTGCTAACCCCTTAGCCCCTTTCTCTACAGTCTTCTTCCACATTCTAGTTAGCTCCAATTTCCCAACAATCTGCTTTGATTCCATCTTTGAATCCAAAGGTGTTACAAGGTACAAATTTTCATTCGTTAATGTCTATTTTCTACTTTTTACATACAACCACACAGTCACACGCAAAACATTCATGGTAAGATGAAAAAAGCCGCAATCTTGAAATGGGATTTAGAGATATAGCAGAAACAGTCAGTACTGGGGCAAAAGCCCCTATTGGTTTACTTCAGTAATGTGAGGTGTTTCGTGAAAGCAAAGTAGAAAAATGCGAAAAGAGTTTTGGCAAACTGGGTTTTAGAAGTTCAGAAAGAAAGGAATATAAGGTGATTAATTGGGAGACCATTTCAACGTAAAAGAAAGGTTAAATCTTTCGTCAAATGTTCTTTACTTTCTAGCTCTAACTGATCAATATTCATATGGGCTACCAGGTCCGATCTTTTTGCAACATTGTATGAGGTTAGTTTGAAAAACTAATCTAATTTGGCAACTAAGATCTTCTGATATTGGAATCTACATAAATTTTTATAGGCATTGGGTCTAATTTATCCTGAGTATGAAAGTCTGTGTGCTTAGCATATAACTACAATTTAAAGTTTTCTGAAATAGTTTATTTTACAGCTCATGCACTATTATGTTGCAATAACTTAGCTGTTTCAGTTTTTTCAGCCTTGTCTGTGAATAGTATTCATAAAATTGTACAATGCTTTTGTTTTCTTGAAAAATTATACTTTATAAGCAAGATTTAATTATGTATTTAGTTGTATATTGTATTGCTTGGCTTCTATATTTAAGTGACTGCAGTTGTAATATTTTGCGAAAAATCACATCTCTCATCTTTTTATTCCCAATGAGCAGCGCATTGGATGGCGATCTTACCTTGTGGAAGTATACGGATGACCTGGTTGGGAGTTCAGCCTCAATTCTTACCAAGATCCTCTATTACAAAAAGGCTATCGACATCTCCGCATGGGTAGGGATTTCCAGGAATCTTCCTTGAAATTTTCTTACTTTGGGGCTTTTTCATCTTTCAAATGCCTGCAATTTGTGATACCATTCCTGTTTTCGGATGTTGACTTCTATATTGGGAAATTTATGCTTTACTGGTTGGGTCTTTGGCAGTTTTATGCTGGTTTAATGGCTCACCTTTTCTTTTGTTGTTTAGCATGTTTATTTTCCAAGTGCCTGTAGCTTTTGCTTGTCTTTCGTAACACGTGGGGTTTGTTGGGAATATGTAGAAATAGGATAAGATTAATTATAGCATATGTTATCTGTGTCACTTTTGGTCATCGCAATTAATTAGTTGTCTAGGTTGCAATACTATCAACATTTTATAAGTTACGAATTTACGTGATCGTAGTAAATCCATGGCCAAAAAGAAGCTCGTTCTTGGCCTAGTATCTGCTCTTTTACTTTAATCTATATGGATTTCTTTCTCTCCCTAACTTTTCCCAAACACATCCGGCTTCCCCCCCTCTCTCTGTTTTTCAATCTGTATCTTGCATGCATTCGCCTTTGCATCTTATTGTTATGTAAACACACATGCAGATGCACTCGGACAAGACATAAAGCAAGTTTACTTTTCAGTAGCATTCTTTCTTTTTGCACATTAAGTTTTATCTACTCTTACTCTCACTATGTTTCTCTTTCTCTTTCTTTATTTTCCTATTTTAAGAGAGTCAATATATGTGAAGGTCGTTAGAGCATCTTCTGATTTCTTGCATGGGAAATGATATACTTTGTGTTAGGACTTCCTTATGCAAGGTTGTGGATCACTAATTGTGTGTAGTTTGGATTTTGGATGGACTTCTCTTCATGTCTATGCTCTCTTGTTTACTGTTTCCCTATCATTCTTGTTCTCATTTCATGCAGAATCAAATTCGTATTTGTAATCACTCTCCCATTGCTCAAAGTTCCTCAAAAAGTTGTTAAATGTACAGGCATAAATTCTATCACTTATCTTATTGTTTTGTTGCGACCAGTGCATCGAGCAGGATCAAGTCACTGGCATCACAAAGTTCAACATTTTTCTCTCCAAAATCCTTGAATGTGCTTTACAGTTCTGGTTCATATATCAATTCATGCCAAAGGAGACGAGCTCGTCTTATTGTTAGAGCTGATAAAGTAAGATACTTTTGGACTCTGTTGTTGTTTAGAAATTTTCTTCGCCATCTTCTAGTGCATTTTTAATAGTCACCCGGGCGTGCACACACACACAAACACATATATTTATTATACTAATAAATGGCTGATGGAAAAGGGGGAAAAAGAACTAAAGAAACACCAAAGATGCTCACACTTGCCTACTGAGGGCAAGATCTTTAGAGTCTAGTAGCGCAGCTATCCTACTACAACACTGTTGGAGCATTCTTTCATTCTCTAGAGAAACAAGTAAATTTTCCTCCAATTTGTCCTGCCTTCCACATATCTAAATATGCATTTGCAACTTTTTACATACAGGATTACTATTCTGTGCTGGGTGTGTCTAAAAGTGCAAGCAAGTCAGAGATCAAAAGCGGTTAGTATTAGCTTGACTCTTTTCCATTCTCAACTATTGTGCTTCTTTATCTCACTGACTCAATGTTGGTGAAGCTCGACTTGAGCTTTGACTTCGTAGGAAAGCACATCATATTGATTTAGTGCTCAACATGCTACATGCTGTTGGCTTTCTAGCTTAATTCATTCTAGAAATGCTCTACTTGTTGGTTCTTCATTCCCTCCCTAGACATCTATGGTCTTTTCTCCTCCAGGGAGCCACAAATGTGAGAATATTCTGGACCTTTGTTTTTATGTTTCAGCAGGTGCATCAGTGGTTTTTTATTAATTGGATCATACATATTACTTGTGAAGACAAATTGGTTCCCGTACATTTCATTTGCAAGAAATCTGGCTGCACTTCGGGTTGTGATGCCATTTTCAGAAGCTATCAAATTGTAGCATCTCTGGCTTCACCATGCTATTTACTTGATGCACTGAGGGAGTGTTTGCAAAAACTCCTACTTTTAGAGAAGAGATTTTAGTATAGAAAGTTGAAAGTTTTAGCAGAATTAAAAGTGGGTATTATTTGTGAAAAAGGTGAAAAGCAGATAAAAGTTAAATTGGATAGTGTTAAAAATAAATTTAATTGATTAAAGACCGTGTCCCTAAAGATGCTATCTTTTGTTTATTATTGCACTTGTTATTTAATTATTTTTTCACAAAAAATAATAAATTTTATTTCGCTTAGTATATTTCATGTTTAATTTTTTAAAAATATTAAAAAGTATATATTTAATAAAATAATGCTGCTACTAAGTAATATAATTGTTGATTAACTTGCATGATTGCCAAAAAAATATATATATGTTATTAATTAATCAAATAATAATATCTGAACGAAATAATATATTTAGATGATATAGCAAATAAATATAAAAATTTTAAAGTAGTAAATATGTGAAAGTGTAAATTTAATTATTATTAAATTATTCAAATTATTTGAAAACTCCAATGTCAACTTTATATATACAATTTTAAAAATAAATTAAAATGGTAAAGTTGATTAAGATTATTAGGGTATAGTAGTAAAAAGTAAAGTTGGATTTATTTACAAAAAAGCCAAAGAAGCTAAAAGCACCCTCCAAGGTGCTTCTAACTTTTGGCTTGGAAGCGCTTTTCATAGCTGTTTTAAAAGCCGAAGTTGGATCCCAAACACTCAAAAGTGCAGAAGCTAAAAAACGTTTTTTTAAAAACACTCACAAACACTGATCACTCTTCACCTTGAGAATCACCATTCAGATACTCTGAATGGAGCATGTTGTCTATGCATCTTTACTGTCTTCGCTCTTCATGTTGTATTGTTAATGTTTCTCTATCTACCTTAATTAGTTGCTCTCGTTCTCAATAATTCTTTCGAGCATCAGGTTTCCTTGAATATTTACTTCTGTGGTTTTATTACAGGGAAACTTTTTTATAGTTTCTGAACCAACAAATTCTTGATTTTAAAATTTGGGCCGGCTGCGTGTTGCAGATACGAGTTCTTTGGGTCATTTTCATTTCTGTTTCTCTTCTTCTTAACCATTGTCCCTGCATTTTGTACAATGTGTCTTGAAAAGTTAGAGGCTAACTTCAAGTTATTCATGCATGATAAGTTCATGACCTTATTAGTGTATTTGCACGGTTCCATTTGAATAAATCAAACTTATCTTGTTCTATGTTCCTCGCTGGTGCTATTTCAAATTGTCTTCCTTTCTCAACCCTCATGATAATTGCAATCCCTGATTGACGAAATATAAGAATCTGAATTGAACTTCATTTGTTTATTACTTTCTTCTTCAGCATACCGAAAGCTTGCTAGGAGCTATCATCCAGATGTGAACAAGTAAGTGATTATACGACACTGGTATTTATTTGGCTTTCAAGTGCTTGGTTGATCTTTGTTTGGTTGCTGTTATTTCAGTCTTCATTTTTTTGTTTAAATAAGCACTTCTGCTGTTCCCATATCGATGCTCAACCAATAATTGAATATGCTAATATGCTATTAAATAATAATAATAATTGAATATGCTATTCACGGTTGGCATTTCCTGGACCACTTTCAAGGAAGAATAAGTACTGAACGTACTGAATTAAACTGTAAATGAAATATTAGAACAGATGCTAAAACATTCGTTTTCAAAATTGACTTCTTAAGCAGTTGCCAACTTGCCATTTCTAACTTATGTAACAAGAAACTGCACTTTCATTCATCCTTCCTGATGAGACGAGTATCTTATGGAAAAAAATTGGTTGTTTATTCTCTTGTAATTTCTCAAATGATTTTCTGGGGATCTCACCTCATCCTAGGAAGAGAATCAAGTATCACTAGAAGCAGGGTTTTGATGGAATAGTTGATTGGAAGACATTAACATTGCCGTTATCTTGCTGGAAGAATGTTTCGCCTTAAGATAATACTACCCATAACTCTGCTCTTTTTAAATCTGTGTAAACAACCTTCATCACGTAGGAAGTTAGATGCACTAACCATATACAAAAGTCTGTAAAATCTTCATCAATGTGACTGGGAACATATGCGAGCTCTTTCAAGTTATGCCTTTATATACCGCGGCCATTTTAAAATACCATTTTGAAAATATGATATCTCAAATGCAGAGAACCTGAAGCAGAACAAAAGTTCAAGGAAATTAGTAATGCTTACGAGGTAGAATTTCAGATCCTTATAGCATTTACCTGGTTTACTTTGTTTGTCTAGCATGCTAGTGATGGCATGAGGATTTTACTAAATGATTAGAGACTTATAACAGGTTTTATCAGATGATGAGAAACGTTCCATATATGACAAGTATGGGGAGGCTGGGCTTAAAGGTGCTGGCATGGGTATGGGGGTAAGTCTTTCTGCTACAACAGGAAATTGGATGTCATTTGATAAGAGGAATAATAAATTAAATGAGAAAAATAAAAGCACTGGTTCCTGTGTAGTCGTATCTTCTTAGGGCATGTAGTCTGACATCTGCTGCTTCTAACCACAGGATTTTAACAACCCATTCGATATATTTGAGTCACTATTTGAAGGAATGGGTGGCATGGGCATGGGAGGAAGAGGCTCTCGCAACCGAGCTACAGAAGGTGAAGATCAAATCTATAATCTGGTTCTGAATTTCAAAGAAGCTGTATTTGGCGTTGAGAAGGAGATCGAAATAATTCGCCTTGAAAGCTGCAGCACATGTGATGGATCAGGGGCCAAACCAGGAACAAAGCCATCTAAATGCAACACGTGTGGTGGTCAAGGGCAAGTTGTATCATCAGCAAGAAGTCCTCTTGGTGTCTTTCAACAAGTCACAACGTGTTCGACTTGTGGTGGAGCTGGAGAAATATCTAGTCCTTGCAATACATGTGGTGGGGAAGGCCGAGTAAGGAAGTCAAAACGTATTACCTTGAAAGTTCCAGCTGGGGTAGATTCTGGAAGCCGATTGAGGGTCCGTTCAGAAGGAAATGCTGGCCAGAGAGGGGGCCCTCCTGGAGATCTTTTCGTCATCATAGAAGTTCGTCCTGATCCTGTTCTGAAACGGGACGACACCAACATCCTCTACACTTGCAAGGTTTCTTACACAGATGCCATTTTAGGAACAACAGTAAAGGTACCAACAGTAGATGGGATGGTGGACCTCAAAATTCCATCTGGCACCCAACCTGGAACAACCTTAGTTATGGCGAAAAAAGGCGTTCCTTTTCTGAACAAAAGCAATATGAGGGGTGACCAGTTGGTTAAAGTGCAAGTTGAGATCCCAAAACGAGTAAGCGGCGAGGAGAGGAAGCTCATTGAAGAACTTGCCAACTTAAACAAGGCCAAGGCTTCTAGTAGTAGGAGATAGGTGGGAATGACTGCTTCTCTAGCTTTATTATTTGCATATTTTCATGCTTCAGTAGTAGATGCTGAATCTGTAAAATCATAGGCATTGCTCTTCACATTGATCCATCGGTCAATCCATACAAGGCTAAAAGTAGCCTTCCAAATTTTGGGATTAATATCATGTCACATTAACGAACCAGAAAGATCCATACTTTTTCTATTTTCTGTATCTTTCTTGATTATAAAACTACAAATGAATTTGCAGCTACACTTTTATGCTACTCGATTTAAAAATAGAAATGAACATTTCTTTCGGAATAAATGTTTATACTTGAATGAATCTCTGGGGTTTTCCCTTATGGATTGAATTGGCTCAAAAAACTAGCACACCAACTTCTGCTCTGAAAGAACTGGATATGTTGTATTCAGTGATCAACAAATATTGGATAGAGCAGTCGTGATGATCAAAGCAAGAGCCATCATCCCCCACTTCCCACCTATTGCTGTCAATCCCGTTGATCCTCCGCACATCAATCTGTTGTTGTGATATGTACACACAGGTTGCTTCCTGCAATATTTCACCAACACCAGTACACAAACGCAATACATATTAATTAGCTTAAAATTTCTGCATAGTGCGTTCGACCCGATTCCATTATGATTTGATCAATTAAAGAAAAAAAAGGACGAATTCAAGATATTCAGTTTATACCTGGAAGAGCAGAAGGAAACAACGTAGTCAGTCCCCGAACACGTAAAAATGCTGGTGGGATCATCGTACGCATAACTATAAGCCGCCGGGCAGGCTTGCTTGAATCTTTTCGAGTAAAACGTTGGTTGGCAAGTGACCGGATTCCCGTAAACCCCTCTACAGCAATACTCATCCGTGTTAAACACATCACACGCGCTTCTACAAGCCACGTTCCTTCCTCCGTTGCCTTTCACCGCCAGCTCCGTCGGGCAATTCGGCCGTAAGTCGGTGTCGCAACCGGCGACGCTGCAGTTCCCCCTTCCATTGATGGGCGTCACCGCGATGGGCAAGTTGAACCCGTCAACTAGACTGACGTCGTAGAAGTCGAGAGCGGCTAGCGTGAACTCAGCTAGGGAGGCCGGTGGCTTCCCTGATGCGCTGCACTTGTAGGATGTGCCGCAGGCGCCGGTCTGGCATGAGCCGTTGCCGTTTCTGTCGAAGTTGCAGCCGGTTCTACCCCAAATGCGGCCGGTCCAGCCGACGGGGGCGGTGAATACGATGGTCTGGCCGGGTTTGAGAGTGAAGCCACCGCCGTTGAAATTCTCGCCGGGTGTTACGGCTGGCCAGATTGTTTCCTTACAGTAGTTTACAATGGTGAAAATTCTGGCACAGTCGGAGAGTTTTGGGCCTGCACAATGTACATGGAACAAACTAATTAAAAAGCTTCTTTATTTCTTAGAATTACGTACAGAATATGAACGTACCAAATGCCCTTCCATTGGCATCATGAAAATAACGTCCTATAAAAAGCATATTTCCTAGATGAAGAAAACAAATGTGAGTTGAATAGCAGTACCTGTTGTAAAAAGAAGTAAAGTAAGAAGTAGAGGAAAATTAGTGAGAGGAGTTGCCATCATATTCAATTCTGGTTTATTACAATATATTGATCATATATACATATATATACAGAGAAACTAGGTAGGGAAAGAATAGAGGAGGAATACGTGCAGAGGCGGGGAAGAGCAACCTGAATCCATACATTTGAAAAAGACTTGGTTTTCTTGGTAAAAAGAAGAGAATCATTCTTTTCCTATTTCATGAATCATTCCTAGAAGTTAATTACTTGATTCCCATTCTTTCTCACACACTTCACTACTTGAGTAGATATGGGCTTCCTTTTCAACTCCAAATAATAACCCATACAAAACAAACCGCCTACACTCCAAACTAATTAGCCCCATAAGGAACTCAAGCCCAATACTCCTCCCATACCATCTTCCGCCTTCCGCTACTCCACTGTACGCCTCTTTCTTTAAATTTAATATAATTATACATTATTTTTTTTTATTTAAAAAATTATATCTATTATTCCTAAGGTTCGCTTCAGTCAAATAAATAGGCTCATCCATTAATGTGTAAAAATTTATAAGAGTGATTTGGTCACGAAAGATTTATTTGACTTATATTAAGTTAAGATAATCAATTGAAGGTAAATATGAATTTTATCAAATGTTTTTTTTTTGTTAGTATCAGCAAATTTGATGAATTTTGACTAATAAAGTAGCTTATTTATTACATAAAAATAAAGCAAACATCAAGGATATTATGTGTAATTTTTCAAACTATAAGAGTCCATATATAATTACACCAAACTTTAAAAGAGAGTGGTGTAATTATCTCTTGAATTAAAATTTTTATTTCAAGTTCTATTTTATTTAATATATATAATATGTATAAAAAATAATATTATTTATTTTATTCAACAAAAAAATTTATATATTGATATTTAAAGTGTGAAATAAAAAAGTTCAATACATCGTTAATGTTCTGCTAATTATTAATAACAATAGTCGTTGTGGATCTATAATACATTACACAAAAAAAAAAAAAAATGCCCATCTATAACAAAAAAACCAGGGTAAATTATAATGAAATTATATGAGATTTGTCATAATTATAAATATTCCTTTACTATTTGAAAATTTATAAATATCCTCTTAAATTGATGATCGTCTAACAAATATCTCCCTATAATAGGCCATTACAAGGAATATTTGTTAAATAATTTTTAAAGATATTTATATTTTTTTCAAACAATATAGGGATAATTATAATTATGTTAAATTGCAAAATTGGTCCTATAGTATGGGTTAAGGCAAAATTGGTCCCATAATAATGGAACTGACAATTTTAGTCTTTTATAATTTAGAATTTATAACAATTTTAGTCATTCCAACTAAAAATAGTTGAAAATTAACAAATCAAATTAGGTTTTAGGATTTCGGTGTCCAAATAAACATAACTTACACAATCAGCATCCTACGTGGATATCAACATGGCAAACAAAGAAGAAACTTTAGTAAGTTAGCCAATGAGATGACCATGACATGGACAATGTCGTTGATGGAAAGGATTTGAGGGATATGTGTGCCGCAGGGAGG
Organism: Sesamum indicum; assembly: GCF_026168435.1. NCBI lineage: Eukaryota > Viridiplantae > Streptophyta > Magnoliopsida > Lamiales > Pedaliaceae > Sesamum > Sesamum indicum. The sequence continues at coordinate 30,952,727 of NC_142659.1, read as the reverse complement.
GGAACACATGGATGATAATCTTCCAACGAGATGATCGATGACAACAAAGATACATTGAAAACATAGTGGCGGAGTGGCGAAAAAGCGGCGAAAATGAAAATGGAGAGAACCACTAGATAGTGGATAAAAATAGATGGGTTTAGGTGCAATCGACCCACCAGAGAATGGGGAGTTGATTTGTTGTGGTTTTGAATGATTGATAGGTCAAACAACGACGTATTAAGAAGAGAGAGAAAATAGATATAGATTTTAGAACAAAACTATAATCAGTGATTGATGGTATGTTTGAACTCTGATTGGAGCACGCATTGTAGGACTGAATCAGGATCAGACGATGAGTTTAATGATGGTTGATGAGATCGAAAACTTGTTGGAAGATGAGGGTGCAGGCAGTGAGGTGGTGGGTAACCGATGGCCTCCTCATCAATTGACTTTCCCGCCTTTTGCCATGCTAGCATCTACGTAGAATGTTAATTATATAAATGATATCCATTTGGACGCCGAACCCTAAGTCGCAATTTGATTTGTTAATTTTCGATCACTTTTGGCAAAAAGGACCAAAATTATTATAAATTTAAACTATAAAGAACTAAAATTATCAATCCCATTTACAAGATCAAATTTGCCAAACCGTCATACATATATAAAAATTTGTAATTTTAATTTATAATTATATTAAAATTTAAGAGAATTTATTGTAATTTATCTTAAAAATAAATAGATAAAAAAGAAAAAGAAAATTGAAAAAAAAAATAAAAAAAGGTAAGGACAACACAATGCTTGGTGTTAACGCAGTAGGAGGGTAGACCCCTTTTCCTCTCTCTATCTTTATTGTGGTTGGATGGAATTGGTTGTTCCAGCTGCAGCATCCCACGACACGCACTTGTTCTCTATTCTATTCTAGTGCTCTTAAGAAAAACAAAAAAGACATATTTATCCACAACCAATAAAAGATTAGCAATTTTTTACAGAAAAATACAAAAAAATGGATAACGTATCCAATAATTTTCAACCATAGATCCCACAAACAATCTTCTATTAACGGCTCCACCGTGAGATCGCTTCTTCAGTCTTCACTCCCCCTCCATCACTGCTACTACGCCGCCCGTTTCGGAACCTCATCCACCTAACAACTTCAACAGCATTGTTGTTTTTTGGATAGTCTGAGATTCTCAGAATCTTACCAACTTTTTATAGTCATTTCTGATACTTACAATGGCGGATGCTGGGAGGTCGATCGGGACGGTTAAATGGTTTAGCGGGCAGAAGGGGTTTGGTTTCGTCGCGCCGGATGACGGTGGGGATGATCTCTTTGTACACCAAACGGAGATCCAGACGGAGGGTTTTCGGACTCTTCGGGAGGGGCAAAGGGTGGAGTTCAAGATCGATAGTAGGGAAGACGGACGAAGTAAAGCTGTGGATGTCGTCATTCTAGCCAGAAGTTACAAACCTGGCGGCCGACGTGGAGGGAGTCGTGGTGGTGGTTATGGTTATAACAGGGGTGGTAGAGGCGGGAGATTCAGCGGTGTTGGCCGTGGGGGTGATGGAGTTGAATGCTACAATTGCGGGAGGATAGGCCATTTGGCTAGGGATTGTTATCGTGACAGTGGGGGAGATGGTGGTTATATGGGATACGGACGCCGCGTCGGTGGCAGAGGTCGGGGCGGCGGCGGAAGAGAGTGTTATAATTGCGGAGAAGTGGGTCATCTTGCAAGAGAATGTCCAGTTGAGCAAAGTTGATGGATTATAAATTCATGTGCATTTTTCAATGAGCAGAATTAATGTTTCCTTACATAATGTTTACTTGGGTGTGATTTTCATTTTTTTTCTTTTTTCAAGAGGAAGAGTGGATGATGATAATGTCATCACTTCTCTAATTTTCTTGTTTCTCCATCATATATTCATCTCATCTTTATACACATAATTATTCTTTTAAATTCTCGGAAACAGTTGATCTTTTTTCCTTTGAAAATACCAACTTTAATTGTGATCTTATTATTGATTCTTGATTGATTTTACAAAGTTTTTTTTATTTTTTTTATTAGTATTTCATCTTTCTCGTATCCTAGGAATTCCTTTCCACTAAAGCACATGATCAACTCGATAATCTTGGAATACTTATTTCTTGGACATGACATTCAACTAGAAAGTTTATATAAATCACAAGAGAAAAAAGAGTCTATATCCCAAAACATATTTAGACATGATTAATTGAATTTGATCAAATTAAACTTGACAAACATTTCCTATACACACCTTCGTCTCTAATGTACATGAGTTTTTTACCTGGGACCCGATATTTGCTGCGAGGAGATATAAGAGAAACTTGCATCAGAGACAGTCCTAGTGCTGCTATGAGATGCATTGGCATCTGGATACACTATAACATCATTGGCTCCTCCAGTTTCTTCAGCCATAGAAACTCTGTCAGGCTGACGCCCGTAAAATCGCAAAAAGTTGAGTGACTCAATTCTTGGATTGCCTAAAGGTATCTCACCTTCCAACATTCCCGCAACGGTAACCATAGTCGGCCTCAGTCCTGGCTCCTCATGCACGCAGCACAACGCCACACGAACCAATTTCTCTACGTCTTCGTTTGTCACTCTGCCCTGCAGTCTTGGATCAACAAGCTCCAGATACCTCCCCTGCTCATGCATTTCCAGTGCATACAGCGGGAAGTAAACAAGCCCCTGTGCAGCTGATGCGAGGGAGCTTTCACGATCATAGCTACTACTCTCGTCCAGGCTATGAGTTTGTGCTCGGACCACGCAGTTCTTTCTTCCGCTTACAATTTCAAGCAACACCATCCCAAAACTGTAGACATCGGTTTTGTCTGAAATTGTGGAGCTTGTGAGCCATTCAGGAGCAAGATAGCCACGAGTCCCTCTCATTGTTGTGAACAGACTGGATTCTTCCCGGTTTAGAAGCTTTGAAAGCCCAAAATCAGATATCTTTGCCTGGAAATGATCATGCAGGAGAATGTTTTCAGGCTTGACGTCACAATGTACAATCTTATGCTCGCATCCACTGTGCAAGTAGGCGAGCCCACGTGCTGCCCCTAGTGCAATATCAACTCTCTCTTGCCATTCAAGAACTGGTCCACTGCCAAAGAGGGTTTTATCAAGTGAGCCACGATTCATGTACTCATAGACCAGCAGCCATTGTCTTCTCTGAGCACAGTAGCCTTTTAACTTGACCAAGTTCACATGGTGAATGTTTCCAATAACAGCAATCTCAGTGCAGAAGTCCTTCTTACCTCTAAGGCCTAAATTTGTTATTCTCTTTACTGCAACATGTGTTTTATCGGGGAGACTACCTTTATATACAGTACCAAACCCACCTGTTCCAATCTTTGTCTTGAAATTTTCGGTCGCTATCATAAGCTCTTCGTACTCAAACCGCAACGGCAATCCCGAGATCGAAAATTCCAGGTCCCCCGAGTACGAGGAGCTTGAGTTGCTCCTCTTTTCCTTTCTGATGCTTTCAAGCCTATATCTTCTCCACAAGAGAATTCCAATTAGAAAGAAAAAGAGGATGCCACATAGTGGTAACACCACAGCAACTACTGGAAAATGCACTGATTCGTTGACGAAACCACCAAAACTCTTTCGTGGAGTTCTAACCACGGTTTTGATAAATCCTAGTCTACCATTACTTGTAGATCTCACCATCATCGATCCCAGCTCATTTTCCAGTTTGTAACAAGAACTGGTAGAGTTGTCGTAGAAAAACCCCAAGCAAGTACAGTCTTGTGAACAGATATCTTGACACTGTGATAAGTTCACCCCATAGTTTGCAGGCAGAATGAAATCATTTGCAAAGTAATCCACAGCAAAGCCGAGTTGCAAGTAAGAAAAACTTGAAGAATTCGAGTAACTGCTGTTATTAGTCGAATTGCAAGAAGCAGGCAATGAGTAAGAGCTATCAGCCGGAACACAGCTAGTTATATTATTTGAGGTTACCCGGAAACTTAATGGACAAGAACACACGGGGCTATCGACAGAAACACCGCTACTGCATAATCCAATCTTTCCACAAATGATGGGGATACGGCACTCATCAAGAGGCCCAACGAAGTCCTGCTTTTCAGCCGCTCCTGAGAAGCTACTGACAATGAACCGACCAGAGTCGTCCATCTTTGCAATTCGGAATTCAGATGGAGGTAAATTTACCTGAACTATGACTGCAGATCCATTTTGACCAAAGAGATAGAGGCCCGTTCGATTGATTGCCATGAAGTCGACTGCATAATTTGAGTTCACATAGGCCTTGGTCTCCATTGACAGTTTCCAGTATGTGAGGTTCTTCCATTGTAGAATAGCATCAGAAACAGTCAAACCAAGTCTGTATTGACCTGTTGATAGGTCATCACTTGAGACTGCACTTACGAGCACAGTCTCTGTATGCAATTCTTGTCCGATCACAATTGTGTCTGTGGGATTATAAAAGCTTTCCCAAAGGGTATTATTAGATTGATCAAGCAACACAAGGTTTCCTGTTTCTGTCAGCTCTAGTGCAGAAACTAATGACTTGAACGGTGGAGTAGACCATCTTAAACTTCCATCTTCTTCTCTTACACTGATACCTTTGGCGGTCAAACTCATAATTCCTGATTCAGATACGGGAGAATCACGATTAGCAGACCATATAATGGTGTTGGATGCCGTGTGGATAACGCACAAATAGAATCTAATTTGTTGAGCACCAGGATTAAACATGGCAGCCTTAAATGTACCATTGGTGGAGGACAAGAAACTCCCTGCAGCATCAACAAATCTCAGATTCGATGCATTAAAATTTGGGTATACGAATTCTGTGGATAAAACACTGGAAACCAGAGCCACAAACAGGGAGAAAATGTTGAGAAAGAACAATAAGAACTCCATATATTGCGCGGACGAAGAGAAGAACATAAATGAGCTTGGATTACAAAGGTACTGGTAGTTTCAAACTGGTCTGTCTCTGACTTTCTCCATATCTTTGTCCACCTCTCCTCCATCACTTCACGTTGACTAATATAAATCATTCGTTCCTGGTAATGAATCAATCTCTTTTCTCTGTCTTAACCAGCATGACAAAGACCGATGTGCCTTACAGAAACCATATAGCAAATAGTTTATGGTGCAGATATCGACTGGTGCAAACATGCTTCTTATTATATATATATGTAAAGACTGCAATGTCATGCTCTATTACATCAGCTCTATTATTCTAAGATTTAGTGCACTCCCATGTCTAAACAGAAACCGTTTACTTTGGATTATAGTATTGCACAGGACACAGCACATTAAGCATCACTAGTTTCTTGCCAGACTACACTATGTAAGATACTGATGTTGTACTAGTATAAACAGATTAAACAATGGGATCAACCCGAAAAAACCAATTTATAAGTGTTATCTTAAAATTCAATCACTGAATGTGTCAGAGAGTCGAAAACCCAAAAAAGAAAAATAAGTTTGAATAAAGATTTGATGAGAGAGGCATCTAGATAAGAAATTCTAGAGGCATCCGCAGTTCAGCTCAAGTACTGCGGCATATGCTGTGAGAATTTGGGGACTTAAGGGAACAAGGACGAGTGCCCTTGTTATAGGGACATGAAAAACTCCAAGGGCCAACCTAAGTGCCCTTCATCCTTGGATGTATATTCTAACAGTTATATGATCCAATTCCATATATGTTCTGCTAGTTATAGCCACATACCACAAGGAATTATGATTATTTTGAATGAAAAAATTAATTATATATTTTTCTTTATATCCCATAATCAATTTCAGTTCAACAATTTGCATTTCAAATCTGAGCACAATTTTATTTTGGGATAATTATATTTACGTGCCCTTAACTATGACTATTTACATAAACCGCCATTGCATTTTGCAAAATTACACATACACTCATTGAAAAACATCAATGTTTTTTCCATAAATCATTCTTTCTTTTTAAAAATTATGTATACATTCTTCTGAAGCATCAATAACATTAAATAAATTATCTTTGTTTTTTGGCTTTTATAGTGATTTATGTAATTATGCAAAAGATATGAATAATTTATATAAATAAAGATTAAGAGGTGTGAATGTAATTATTCATTTTATGTTTGTTTAGAAAAGAGGTGTGAATGTAATTATTCATTTTATGTTTGTTTAGAAATCAATTGAAGGGGGGGGGGGAACACCCTTAAACAATTAAAGTAAAAATTTGGAATTAGGTGGACTAACTATTCAGTTGGATGAAATCCTCCTAAATTTCAATTCATTATGAAAAATTATGAACTGGACATAACTACAGCAACGGGCCTTGCGAGTTAACTTAATCCAGGAGGCAATGACATTATGTTGGCCTCATCTAAGCCCGGTCCAATACTTTATAAATGGGCCATTTCAGGTGTAATGTCACCCGGATCAAGATGATCCGATGGATCGGGTCTAGAACCCTTCGCTGTTCAACTTCAGCTCAGCTGCTGAAATGAACGAATTTTCACCCAACCCTTGAACCTCTCCCTTCTCCTCTTCCTCTTCCTCGTTCATCATTTTGAGCTACTTTTGATTTGTATCTTTTGCTATCTGCTGAAAATGAAACTTTTTGGAAGTGCACTGTGGCGTTCAAACGCCACTTTGTCCCGTCAATTTCAAAGCCCTCATGTAATCCGGGCTTTTTCGACAAGCCCGTTTTCAGGTAATTGCTTCTTCGTTGTTTTCTTGAGCTTTGCCGATTTTATTTAATTTTGTGCAAGTTGTTGCGAGCAGCGTTGGTTTATCAGTTTCTCTTGATTTCGTTTCGTTGGAACATAGATAGACAGTGCAATTGAGTGTTCCTTTAATGTGCCTCACTTAAACTTTTGGTTGCGGAGAGCAATTTGTATTGCTATTAGTGAAAGAAGGCCTGTCACGGAAAATATCGTTGAGTGTTGGTCTAAAGAAGAGAGACCTTTCTCATGAATTTTCGGAGCTTTAACTTATATGTGCAAAAACTTCTATTTGTTTTCTCCATGGAATGTTTGCAGTAAGTTTGCATTTGGGATTTAGCAGATGAAAACAAAAATGAAATGCTAAATCAACAAAAATTTGGCTTCCTTTTCTTGCACATTAAGGATTTTAGATGCTTAATCTATTCTGAAGTGTTGTTGGATCTCGAGAGGAAACGAAGTAAACGTGACTAATACTATTTCATCAGTAATTGGCTCTGCGAGGCCCAATACCGATGGAGCCTAACTAACCTCCATGCTGTAGACTCTTACTTTATCACCATGTTTCACATGTTTCAAGTTATTGGAAATGTTTGCTGTAGGTTCAGTGGTCGTTTCGGTGATTGATTGATAGTTTGGTGCAATCTTTCAATCTGAATAATAGTTTTAAATGTGAAATTTTCCATTTTTACAGGTACTGATGATGGGCAGAACATGAATTCATCTGAGTCCATTGATGATTTTGAGCAGCGTATTTTTAGTGATGGGAATCGTCCTAGTTTGAGTTCCTTCTACCAAAAGCTTGACAGAGCTGAGAAGGCACATGATCGATCTGGGACGGGATTTTCGTTTACCATGGGAAACAGATCTGATTTGATGGATGGTTTAGATGAGAATTACAATACTTTAGCTGATGGAATGGATTATAAATTAAAGAAAGCTGCCACCTACTTTGAGTTTGATCCTGATGAAGTAGCTAAAGAAGATTATGCTTTCAGGCCAGATGTTAATTTCTTGAGTGGGATGAATTATGATACCAAGGTATAAACTGTAAAGTAAAATTTGTACAGTTGCTAATGGAAAAGTTCTTCCATATTTTTGTTTTTTGTGGTGTCCATTCTAGCTAAAACTAGTCTCTGTTCTTGATGTTTTATCAACTGCAATTTGTGAGTCCATCTCCACTCTCTACAATGTACAAATAGGTAATGGGTCTAGTTTCCTTTCAGACTTTTCTCTAGTTGGCTCCTGCACAAGAGAGCCGTGCCACTTTTTGCTTTTCTTCGTGCACCTTATATGGATATCTTTTTAAATATACTAGTGTGGTCTCAAATTTTGGTATGTCGAGTGTGCTGCATCACTCAACAAAGGAATTTGGACCTGACTTATGTTCATTTGACCAATATTATTGCCATCACCTCTGCAGTTATGTGAACTGAAATGCCTATTCATGAAGGCCACAAAAATCTTGACTGGTTTTAATCCAATAGTTTTTGCAGACATCACGGATGTGACCTAGGTGTAATACTAGGAGATGACATGATTATCTTGTCCGGATGAACTTTTTGTCTCAGTCTTGCTACTTTAGTTTTTGAGTGAGCTCTATGTTTATCCAGAGAATCTGTCTAATCTCGTTCATATCTTCATGATTCTCAGCTTCTTGATATGATTTGATTTACCTGATCTTTCTTCATTGGGTTACTCATGTTCACCTTTATACCTTGCTTCAATATTTTTAGGATCTTGACCTGAGAAAGCCTGGAGTACATAAGCCTGTCAGAAGGAACGAGTTTGAAACAACAACAGAGGAAGTATTACTGAAAGCCGATTTCAGGGTGCGAAATGTTTGGATTTTAAATGTTAATTCTGTTGAAACTTTTGTCCTGTCCTTCTAAAATGATGGTTCAGATCTTGAAAATTTCTTAAAGTCAAAGTTTCCTTCTTCACTAAATAATGATTCAGGTCATTCAGATCTTTTCAGCCTATCCTTCTGCTTGGTATTTGAGCCGACTGCTAGCTAGTTCTCAATTTGGAAATTAGGTGTAGGGTGGTGAACTATGTATATATTTTCTACACATTGTCCACATGATGAAAATGTAACAATCCAAGGAAGTATCTACTAGCTGCTGAATGGTCTTGTCTATAACTTAAGAGAAAAGAAGCCTCCAACTAAGTGACCTTTTGCTAACTTTCTTGTCAGAATGTGAGATTTCTCGCAAACTTCATCACTGAGGCTGGCATCATCATCAAGAGGAGCAAGGTAAAAACTCCAGGCACTTTAACATTCTATATTGCTTAGTTAATGCAATAGCTGTTCTTTTCCAACTGTTATTGCCTGTTGAGCAGACTGGAATCAGCGCCAAGGCCCAGAGGAAGGTTGCTCGTGAGATCAAGACTGCCCGAGCATTTGGGTTAATGCCTTTCACCACAATGGGGACCAAACAATTTATTTACGGAACAACAATGGAAGATGAGGATCGTGATTTTGAATACCAGACCTATGATCATAGTTTTGTTAATGACGCCAGAGGCCATACCACGGAAATCTAAACCCTTGCCCTGCTTGCTTTTGTTGAATCCATGTTCAAAGAACGCATTTCCCCCAACGGCCATGACTTGAGGTAGAAAAGGTTCGGTATATTAGTTTACAGTATGTTGCTCCTGGGGATCCCAGTGTGAAGCTTGTATTAGAAATTTCTCTGGGATTGTAAGACTCAGTTTTGATGGGCTGCCTGGTTAAACTAACATTTTATTTTGTTCCGATTATTGTTGTAATTTTCCAGTTTATTTTTTGCAAATAAAACCAAACTGCAACATGATTAAGTGAGAGTGTGAAGAGTTGAATATGGCAAGGCAGGCAATTTTGGCCATGTACATAAGAATATTCTTTGTCCCTAATTCCTCTTGTTCCTTGAGAACTTGAATCACTCCTCATCCTGTTTCTCATTTCATTATTATCCCCGAATTCTTGTCCCAATTTAATAATTCGAAACCAATGATTCCAAACAGCTCTCACATTCATTGGTTTCTTCCTCTTCGTCTTATTATTCCCCGTTTTGATCCCACAAGACAAATTCTTCATAATTGTAGTCTTTGTAGATTCTAATTTGATTACTGCCAATGTTTGATATTCTTCCATTTCTACATCTAATTGGGATCATAGTGATGCTCTTATTCTTAGTTATAGTTTAAATCAAACATTTCACAATGATGAATGTATGCAAAAAAGAAAAAGAAAGATTTCATACCACTAAGAAAAGAGATAAATTACACATAAAGTACCACATAACTGATTACTAGCAAGTGAACAATTTCGAATTTCAAAATCCATACCAGTTGTTATCTTTAACTTGAATTTGAACAAAGATGTAGACCAAGTAAATTACCATTTTAACTCATAATTAATGAAATTCCAATTGCATTACATTTTTACATGCTACCAAAATAAAAGCATTAAATCCATAAGTATTTGAATGTAAATTGAAATTATTAATTAAAAATGAAATGAAATATATATATGATTCAGTTGGTTTTGTTGTTGTATTCTACACCACACCAAAAACAATTATTATTTTCCATGAGCATTTAGGCGAAAAATCTTATATCCAAGGAACAAAATCCAGACCGAAAAAAAAATAAAAATGAAAAGAATAAGAAAAAGAAAGGAAATGAGCAAACAGCAGCAGCAGCAGCAGCAGAAGAAGAAGAAGAAAAGAAACACAAAGGAAAAAGGGAAGACAAAAGGAATAGAAAAATAGAAAAGTCGGCGCCTCTTCCCTTCGCCGACCAATTATTACGTCCCTCTCTCTCTCTTTCTTTCTCTCTCATCACCCACCACCTTCCTCCTTTTTCTCTCTCTACTGTTATACATACACATAGATACATCTATCCATCATCTATATTTCTCTACAACATCTACGTACTCATACCTTACCCTTCTCCTTTGTTTCCTTAACCTCTTTTCATTTCTCTTTTCTCTTTTTCTCGGGTTCTTCCGTGAATTTTTTTGTCTGAAACGGAAGATCCCTCGTCGCGCTTTCCTTTTCTGCGATTTGATCTAACTTTTTATATTGTTTTATTTGAAATTATGGGGGTTTTAATTGTTGAATCAAGCAGGGGTTCTACTCATACTGAAGAGATTTTTGTTGAGAATGATTTTAAAGATAATAAGAAAAAGAAGCGTCGCTCGAGAAAATCCAAACAAACTTCCTCAGGTAATATTTTTCTTTATCCTGGCTATTTCGCCTATTTCTTTGTTTTCACTTACAGATTTTTATGCTATAAACCACGAAATTCGTTCCATTTGGAGAAGAGGATTTTTCCGTAATAAAATTCTTTCAGGTATTCGTAGCCGGGGGTTTTAGATTGTTAGGAAAAATGGAGGCTAGGGTATAAAAGTGTCGGAATTCTAACCATCTAGGATTCCGTTGATACGTATTTTGTTGTCCTTCTGATTTACTGTTTTGAGATTAATCTAAGAAATAGGTGAAACTGCATTTTGGTTGTTGATTTCTTCTATTTGGAGTTGCGACATCTAATGATAGTTTACAAGACCATTTTTGTGCCGCAATTAGCTGCTGTACGTTTTAATGGAACTATGGTATTTTGCAGGGAAGTTAGCAGAGTGTTTTGAAATCTTTAATATTGAATATTGCGGAGATGATATTGGCGGTGCTTATGGATTTCTTGTTAACCTCTCGTTTTGCTTTTAGATCTTATTAATATCTCTTGTTGCTTACTTTTTTGGGCTGACTCTGATGTTTCTAATACTTGTTCTTTGCGCAGCTTGTAGTTCTCTGAGTGAAGTGTGTATGGATGCATCAAGTTTGCTCGGAGGTAACACCTCATCGCATCATGTGGTGCCAAATGGACACGATCAATCGCCGAAAGTGTACAACACCTTGTCACGTCATGTGACGTCAAATGGGCATCATCAACTGCCAAAAGAGTACGATGCAGGTTTGATTTCTATACCCTCGATGCATGCAAAAGAGCAAACTGCAGATGGAAATATGCAGAATCAGCATTCTGTTCCCCATGAGATTAAGGAAGTGATATTGTCCAAGTCAGTTCCTGAATCAGCTGTCAGCGAAGAGCCTGTTGGACCTGTGTTGATTGCCAGGCCTGTTGATTGTTATCCTCGGCGAAAATGTTATCCTCCTCACTGGTCTGCAGAAGCTGTTAGTAAAGCATTAGAGGTCCGCTTAAGTTCAAACATCTGGATGCTCGTGGAGTTAAGTTTCATGATGATATTATCTTTTCCTTAATAATATTCGTTTTTCTTATGCAGAAAGGTGAGTTATTGAGAGCATTATTTCATGTCAATGCTCATAACAGACTTGAGGTTTGTCCTACTAACTTGTTCACTTCTCATTCATTTTGGCCATGTGCGTTTGTTCATTAAATGTGAGCTCTCAAGATCTTTGATTTTAGGCTTACTGCAAAATCGACGGAGTCCAAACTGATGTTCTAATTAGCGGATTGGTAGCGCAAAATAGAGCTGTAAGTTTTCCCCTTTTTGATTACTTATTTATTAGTGTCATCAAGGATGGGTTTTGTTCTTTCCATTACCCCCCTCCCCCTCTCCTTTTTCTAGAAAATTGCATTTTATGACAAAGTGGAAAACTATGACTTCCGTGTTCGACATTTTCACTTTATGTTCATGGATATAGATTATGTCCCGGAATTAAGATTCTTTTCCCCTTCTTTTTAAAAATATTTTCTGCACTGTATTACAGAGATGATATATATTCTACTTGTTAGTTTGATGCCTGTTTTTGCATTGCTTAAACTATTTGGAGTTGTGCCTCCATTTCATAATTTCAGTTTGCTGCAGATTGAAGGAGACACAGTTGCCATTGTCATTGATTCTCCGTCGCTGTGGCCGAGAATGAAAGGGTCAAACGAAACTGTGAGTAATTCTGAATCCCGCAGTAATCCTCATGAAGGTCCCACACATGTCCAAGATTGTTCCAGGGGAAAAAGCAAATTAGACCTGGACTGTGAATATGTCTTTTCCAGTGATAACATGGTTTTTCCCGAGAATGGGGCTCATAACAATGATGAGTCATCTTGTGGAGCAATGTCAGATAATAGTTGTGCGAACGGAGTGTTGGATAATGGTTGTCAACCATCTATATCTGATTATGCAAGTCCATTTTCTGGGGACGCCTATGACTCAATGAGTTCATTGGAAAAGTTATGCACCTTAATAAGTTTATATCCGTCAAAACGACCAACTGGTAGAGTTGTGGCTGTTGTTGGAAGATCGCCTCGGCGGGATAATGTTGTTGGTTTTCTGAGTGTGAAGCAGTGGATCAACAGTAGAGAGAGCAGGAAAAAGAACTCCAGGAAGAACAAACATCAGTCTGATCATGGATATATTTTATTAACACCAACTGATCCCAAGTTTACCAAAATGATGGTTCCCGTGAGAAAATTGCCGGCAAGCATCAAGAAACGTTTGGAAGCTGGTGATTCAACAATTGAGTCTGATCTAGTTGCTGCCAGAATAATTGATTGGGCTGAAGAATGTTATATTCCTGATGCTTGTGTTATTCAAATTTTTGGAAGAGGCAGTGATGTTGAAGCACAGCTTGCTGCAATTTTATTTGAAAATGCAATTGATGCTTCTGAATTTTCTCCGGAAGTGCTTTCTTGCCTTCCGCCCATCCCTTGGGAAATACCCCAAGAAGAATTACAAAGTAGAAGGGATTTAAGAAACTTGTGTATTTTCACCATAGACCCAGCCAATGCTAGTGATCTTGATGATGCATTGTCAGTAGAAAGGTTGTCAGATGGTGTTTTTAGGGTGGGGGTACACATAGCTGATGTCTCGTTCTTTGTTCTTCCTGATACAGCTCTTGACATTGATGCCCAAATTCGTTCAACCAGTGTTTACCTATCGCGGTGTAAATTGCCAATGCTGCCCTCATTGCTTTCGGATAATTTAGCATCACTTAATCCTGGAGATGATAGGCTTGCCTTTTCTATATTTTGGGACATCAATTCAGGCGGTGAAGTTCTAGACCGTTGGATTGGGCGTACTATCATACGGTCATGTAGCAAGCTCTCTTACGAGCATGCTCAGGAGATTATTGATGAAGCATTTGATCTTCAGGATTCTAGTCAAAGCATCGAGCATTGGCCTAAATTATATGGCCACTCTGAATGGTGTGATGTAGTTAAATCTGTGAAATTCCTTAATGAAATCTCAAAAAAATTGCGGGAAAATAGGTTTAAGGGCGGCGCTCTGTCACTTGAAAGCCCAAAAGTAGTTTTCTTATTCGATGAAGAAGGCATGCCATATGATAGTGTACTCTCTGGACGGAGGGATTCAAATTTCCTTGTTGAGGAGTTCATGCTGTTGGCCAATCGGACAGCTGCAGAAGTGATAACTAGAGCTTATCCATCCTGTGCACTACTGAGAAGGCACCCTGAACCTAATGTGTGTAAACTTAGAGACTTTGAAACTTTTTGTAACAAACATGGTCTAAAGATGGACATCTCTTCTTCTGCCCACCTCCATCATTCATTGGAGCATGTCAGGGGTGAGCTTAAGAATGACTCTGTCTTGTTTAATATCCTGATGTCTTATGCTGCAAGGCCAATGCAGCTGGCGTCATACTTTTGCAGTGGAGATATGAAGGACATCAGTGATTGCAGCCACTATGCACTGGCTGTTCCTCTCTACACACACTTCACTTCTCCTCTACGCCGATATCCTGATATTGTTGTACATCGCACATTGGCTGCTGCTATAGAAGCTGAAAATATTTACTTGAAGGGTAAAAGAAAGCAAGGAAAGATAACAGAAAAGGAAACATCAAACAGATGCTTTACTGGCACGTGTTTTGACAAAGTTGAAGTAGAATCAATTGAAGCTCAAGAAGCTTTATCCACTGCTGCATCAAAGCATAGGGTTCCGGGTGCTGAAATTCTTGCTGATGTGGCTGCTCATTGTAATGAGAAGAAGCTGGCCACCAGACATGTGAAGGATGCAACTGATAAGCTCTATATGTGGGTCCTACTCAAAAAGAAAGAGGTGCATCTTCTATCACTTTTCGAACTTAGCAACTAATTTTCTTTCTCCACTTTTATACAAACTTAATACTTACTAAAGAGGTTAGTTGAGTTTACAAATTTCATTGCATTTGGAAATTGACATTTAATTTTGCAGATACTATATTCGGAGGCCAGAGTTTTGGGTCTTGGACCAAAGTTTATGTCTATATACATTCCCAAATTGGCTGTAAGTGTCTGCTTTACTTTTCCAATCTCTTAATGTTGAAGTTGTTAGACAAGTACATAAGGAAGTTGTCTGTTTCACTCAAAGGTGTATCTCGCTCGTATTCACTAACTATCTTTCTGTAGATTGAGCGGCGTGTATACTATGATGAAGTGGAAGGCCTAACAGTGGAGTGGCTTGACACAACGTCAACGCTGGTGCTCAGTCAGTCTACCCATAAACAGTCAAGCAGGAGAAGTAGCCCAGGCAAGTGCAGGACACTTGAAGAAGTTGCTTTGATCGTTAATCCAGCTGATCTGGAGCTAGAAATGAACTTCTCCGAACATATTGGGGGAGAGAATGGTGAGTCCCAAAGATGTCTGGGTATATCAGAAATAATGAACAATGAACCTGCTTTTTTTCCACTCACTGTGAACCTCCTATCAACGATTCCGGTTGCTCTGCATGCTGTCGGCGGAGATGATGGACCTCTTGATATCGTGGCCAGGCTGTATGTTGGTTCATATTTGCAGTAATCGCAGGGTGGATTTATCTGCATGGGGCAGTAACAAATGGTCTTACCGCAAGCATGGGTCAGCTGTAGATAATAGTAGTAATTTGTAGATTAAGTAGAGGCTTTGAGAACTGTGGGATAGTTATATCATGGTTTATAAGGTTTATGTTGTTGGGTGGAAAATTATCTGATATAAGGTGTATATAGGGGTTTTTGCACCTAATCTGATGTGGAGTGGCTGTTTTTAGTTATAAGCTGCTTATGGGAGGTAAGGGGCTGTTTTTGTTGGCCACTTCATCCCGCTTAACTTGTTGATTCTGCTATCAATGCTGATAACTGATCCCGGAAGCCATAGTTCATGTTCTTAGACTTCCAACTTTCTGTTTAACTGTAGCCCACAATTTTTGTCTTTGGATGTTTAGAGAGTCATCTATTGTCTTATGGCAATAGGTTTCCGCCAAATCCTGGTGGCAGTGTAATTTGCTGATTTAGGACGAAAAGACATGTTTACTTGGACTTTGCATTCTGTTCAGACCACAGGTGTGGGATAAGGCTCTATAAAGTAACCGAAAGACATTTATTTGTGCCTTTTTCCGCTGAGTTTGTCCTAGAGCGGCCTGAAGGCTCTGAACTGCATTAATCTTGCATTGGGGAGAGTCTTGGGCTTGCTTTATGCGATCTGTGTGAACTTTGATGAAGAAATGAGATGCTTATTTTATCAGTTAGTGATTGGATTGTGTTGAGGTCCATGGTGTTTAATCAATTGAATATGGCCATATTCTGGCCAGGTTTTTGCCATTTCTTGTTCTTGTGATAATTGCTACTTCAAAAGTATCTTGGGCCCTAGTTGGGGAGAAATTTGCTCCACAAAAGCATACGACTGAATGAAACGGAGGTAAACTGCCCCACTTTATAATAGGGTTTCTCACATCCGATGGTGGACAGACTAAAATGTAACTCAGTCGGCTTAATTGTAATGACATGTGGATCAAGATTTATTGATAATAATTAGCGAAACTGATTGTTTATTGGACAAAGACAGTGTCGTTTCAACCGGAGGATAAATTTTTACGAAGACACGAAGGCGTTGTTTTAACTATAGATCAGACTAGACTGGACTGAACTAGATGTGTACATGTTGATAGAAATTGAAATACAAATGATTACAGAAGAACAAATGGAAAGGCAAGAGGCTAACCAAAATCTCTCTCAACAGTAGTTTACTTAAACTTCAACATCTTCCTGCAGATAAGCTTGCTAACTCTGAAGGAAATTACCATCCATGGAATGATCCCAACCTGCATTGCGTGGATAAATCATCACCGAGCGAACTGGTAGTAATTTTTGTTCCACATGTTTACAAGTCGTCAACAATGTTTTAAGGAAAAAGAAGAAAAATAAAGGAGATCAAAATCAAGCATTTGGGAAGCTTCAGTGCTAAAATATTTATCTGTTCAATCTCATCACACATCAAAAGGAGGATTAGGCAATTCTTAGAACATCGTCTCTCTCAACCTTGAGAAGCCGTAATAAATCAGAATCTACTTTCAAATAGACAAATAAATGAAATTTGGATTTTTCAGTTGTGTTACCTTAACATTGTCCTTTATAGATGGACCTGCTGTCCAAGACAACATCTTACCTGCAGAAAAGAGGACTAGCTTTGATACCTTTTCAACACCAAACAATATTCATAACACTAGCCCTCCTACTCCAAAGCTCATGGGAACTATCACGTATTCAGGTGTTTATTTAATTGTCAATTAATGTAAACTTGAAGCATAGCAAGGCAGCTGATGAAGTGAATGAATATCCGGTGCCTCAGAAATCAAGACTCCTAACTAGATGAAGAATGAAATGTAATTATAAAATCACAGACAAGGAAAAGAATACCGAAGGGTTGCGCAAGTTGACTAGGTATTGTAGCGACTGGCGCTCGCCAAAACCAAAAAGTCAGCAGAACATACATGAGAACCTACACCATAAACAGATGTGTGAACTTTCACTGAATTTCCGTATGTCAAAAAAGGAAATGCCTCAAGCATTGAAGTGCATGGGGAATGACCTTTAATATCATTAAGGGCTTTCCATATTTATCAAATGAAGATTTTATGTCTTTGTCGTGCATTTCCTGATCTGCATGATAACTAGGTAGTTAGTGCTTCATCGTGAAGCATAATCAATGATATAATACCATAAAGCAAGCGTCATAGGTTTCAGCAACCAAAGGATGAAAGTGAGCAAAAAAAAAAAAAATGATCTTGAAACTTATGGTGCAATCTGAAAAATCTCAACCTGATATCTCTTAAACAGTATAAAAGCTAGACTGCTGGAGAGCTGAAAATACACCAAAAGGCAATAAACCGGTGATGCAGAAATAGAAGACAAAAGCCACTAATATAAATGTGATACTGGAGCTGTCACTTCCAATCAGTTCACACAGCAAGTATTGCTTGGTTTAAAGATTCTTGCATGTATTTACATTGCTAATTTCCTTATACAGAAAAATCTGCTTAAAAAGTGTGATAGAATCAAAAAGGGAAAACCAGACAAGGCTAAATCCTTAACCACCAAATTTACAAATCATTCACTGGAAACCACTTAAAAGAAAAAAGCAGTATTACGTACGTTTTGCAAGTTCCTTCTCCTTTGCTGCGGCCATCCTTTTTAACTTTGCAGCTTGTGCAAATGTTGAGGGCCTGAAATGAACAGGGTATAGGTAGATCTTTTATGTAAATGTAAATAACTAACATCAAATCATTCGCCTCCCAATAATTGAATACTCTGTAATCCTCTCAATTGATTCCTTTCACATTATTGGTGGGAGGAATACTTGATATACTCACTAATCAATTGACCAACCCACTCCTACATGTAATTTAATGGCATAAATTTCCACTGCTTGCAAATATCAAAAACTAGCCAGCAACAGAAAATTAAACACTCCTCCCAACCTAAATGGAACTACAATGTGCTTTAATAGTTGAAATCATAGAGGGGAATTAAAAAACAAAAAGCATCAATATATGCATGTGAGCATTATCTGTTACGGTATTCCATTACAGAACAGAAAACATGATTTGATCAAACTATAGCTATGCTTTAAAACAAACAAGTGAACAACAATATTGAATACCAAAAGAAGTGTCATACTTTCCGATGGATTTCACACAAATGTTCATGAAGAATTTAAATTCTCAGTCAATTTTCATAATCCGCTAAGAATCTAAATTTGCACACGGTTGCATGCAGAGATAGGATTTATGTAAATGCACACACACACACAAACACATGTAAAATAGAGAAACAAAGAAAGAGACAGACACGCGCATATAAGCACCCTTACTGTGATAAGGAACTGGCCTCCTTCAACAGCTTGTTAATCTCCGCTCGCAATTGAGCATCCACATCATCAATTGATCCTTTCTACATTATACCAAAAAAACATATCTATTGTCACCCAAAACACACACACACACAAAGCACAAGAAAAGATCGCCACTTTCTGGAAACTAACAAAAATAGACATTACGAACTCTGATTAACAAATCCTGTAATAGATCTCACCCGGTCAATTCTAAGAATTTAAAAACCGAAACAAAAGTTATAAGAAAGTACCTTCTTTGTGTAGGAATCAAGACATTTGGAGGCGAAGTGAAAAGAGAACACGAGGAAGAAAATCGCCGGAGCTGCCATTGAATTCCCGCGCGCAGTTTGTGTTTCTTCCATTTCTCCTTTTTGGAGTTTCTTTTCTTTTTCTTTGTAATTCCGTAAGAAATTCTATCGTAGTATAGTATAGACATGATACATCTATCTGGGAGAATGACAGCACATGTTACGACGTCGTGTGGTAATAGCTAAGTCGCTTGTGCGACTTTTTCTTTGTCGGAATGTTAAAATCGCGAATACAAATTACATGGCGTTATGCATTGCTGCTTAAATCTTTGGATAATTACACACTCCTCCTTGAAATTTAATATAATCTTAAATTTTCTGTAATTTAAACGAAAATTAATTTTTGTCCTTAATTGACTTATTAATAAACTTATTTTAGATCAAACATATTTTTTTGGATTAAACTATCCTTACGATGGTGAAAACATACCTCCTTATATGTGAAGATGTATAAGGATAAATTAATCCGAAAAAGATTTATTTGACCTACTATAAATAAATAATAAGTCAACTGGGATGTAACTATGAATTTTATTCATTTTTTATTAATATCATACAAATTCAGTAAATTTTCACTAATATTAAAAAACTTATTTGTTGGAATAAAACAAACTTAAAGTTGCTGAAGATAACTTTTAAAGTCAAAGAAAATGTACATATAATTACGTCAAATATTCTCGAGTTTTACTCATTTTCTGGTAATTAGTGATGGCATGACATTGATGAAAAGATTTAATGAAAAGGTAAATTAGATTTGCATTCTTTGGAATTAGGTGTAATTATACAAACACTTTGTACTCTTGCAAAATTTCAAATACATCCCTCAAATGTGTAGTTATAGTTACAATTTACAATAGTGAAAATTTACCCAGAAAATATCTTTTAGGCATATTGCACTGGTACTACCCTCAAATACACCTATAGTTTTGCCCTAAGTTACATCTCATAACCAAGACTTACAATCAATCTGTCAGGCATTAGAAAATTTTCAGGAATTGTTCATAATTCAAAACTTATTGAATCTGATTAGAAACATGAAAAGGAAAACATGCACTGCTCTGCTGAACTTGGACATATTTCGATTTCAAACCTGTCCCATAAACTCAGTTACCAAAGACAGCAACTATACTGAAAAGCCAAATTCATTATTGGACTTCCAATTTACAGTAACAACAAACTCATGACAGGCACAAGAACGTTCCTTGATTGTTACCCACAATTGGGCTCAAACTAAGTGGGGCGAATCAAACATTATCAAGATTCAGTCACAGCATCGGCTGAAGCTGCGTTTTGTGCTTCCAAGAGCTTCATTTGACGTTCTGCGTGTTCTCTTTCACAAGCGCTGATGCCCATGATTATATCAAGCATTGTGCCAGTTGTGCCAAAGAATACTAAGGGTGCCAGGGATTTCCGCTTGATTCCCACAGGAATCGCGATCAAAGCACCAGCTACTGAGAAAACCCAGGTGCCCAGAGCACTGAAAGAATTAACATAAACATCAGGTCAGGATAGAGCAACCCAATATTACTAAACATGGCATATGAAAAACCATACACTTGTTTTTGGATACTTAAAAAGAGATCAAGATCTGGGATCAACAGAAAAGAGATGTAATGATTCACTGGCTACAAGTGGAAGCATGTAGGAAGTTGTGATGCTCATATTTACTAATGGGAAGGTCCTCTTCGTGTCTCTTTTTAATTGCCTAAACAAAGTGGAAAAGGAGGACCGGAAGAACAAGAACACATATAGCAATACAATTTTTTTTCATTTTACTCTTGGCACACTGTGAGAGATGGACATGCAAAAACTTCTAACCACTATGAAAGTGCAGTGATTCTTGAACCTGCTTGCTGCATTTATTCGAGGAATTTATGATTTCTACATCTACAAAATCCTCCACACAAGATGAGTGCAAACCTCCCTCCCCATCAAACAAACAGGTGATGCAGAAGCAAGAGCAGGATGAAAATCAACTAAAAGAAACATGTGCATCAAGTAAGGTGCCAAAGTTGAAAGCTAAAATAAATAAGAAAGCTACTAAAATTACTAGGATAATTTAGATGCTCTGGTACTTCTTTCGTCATATTGTATTAAAAAACTTTTCCATCCTAGATAATCTTGGGACCTCCAACTAAAATAATATGGTTACCACAAGTTCATTGAATCTAAATACCAAGCTATCAATCTTTTCATTTTTCACCGGTTAGGTAAGCCAAAGACAGCCTTTAAACTACATTGGAGTCTCAATCAACCACTCAATCCAACTCCAAATCCCTTCCCCACCAGAAGACTAAAAACCGAAAACAAGAAAAGGAAGGACATGCAAAGGACATACTTTGAAACAGAGCATTCCTCGAGTTGCTTCACTTCTTCTTTTCCAGCCATCACTAAATTTCTCTTCTTTCTTTGTTCTCACACCAAAACTCTACCAATTTAACCTGTTCGTGTTAACAAATACATATCTATGAAATAACAAAAGAAAATACATCACTTACGAAGATTGATGTAAAAATTGAAATCTTTTCAGAGGAACAGACAAAGCCAAAATACCGCAATGCAGAAACCATTTCCGGATCACAAAGAATCTTCCTTTCTAACACAATCATTCTAAGACAATAACTATTTCTCAAAATTCTTTTGCAGTGGAATTAATCCAGTAAAACTAGACTTTTTTCACAAGAATAAATAGTTCAAATCATTCTAGCAGTTAAAAGAGAAGAAAAGCGCACACCTGAGAGAGAGAGAGAGAGGGCGGGGTCTTTGACGACGTCGTGGGTAGAGAATTCTTGTCTGTTGGTGCTACTGAAGTGAGAATGGACAAGGAGGGTTCTTTTGTTGGGCTTCACGATGATATCGGAGATGGGCTAAAACCAGCTGAAGGGTTGTTGGGCTTGAACAGCCTATTGAATATTTTTGTTTCCAGTTATTATTATTATTATTTGATTATTATGACGTTGTAGCTGCTAACTTGTACGATAAAGAACGTCAGCCAAGACTTGTCTTCAACAATTTCCAAATCACTCTCCAATGAATTCAATTTCAGCGTAACTATACATGGTAATATAGTAGTATATCACTAGGTCATGATTCATCCCGTCTCTTTCCGCTATAAACCGAGCCATTGTATCTGGACTTCATCTCATGAAATGCTTAAACCATGTGTACTCAAACCCTATAAATTTTGTCAAATCCTTCGCAAGAATACCGGTATAAGTTCAGGTGTGAATTTTGTTCTTAACAGCTGTTGCTGCATTTCGAGGATTCCACCAATCATGGCTTCAGGAGTATCCACCACCCCTTCAACTCAGCAAGAGCCTGTTTCAACTCAGAACGGGTCGGCTCAGAATACAGCTCCCCGACCTCTCCAGGTCTATCCCATTTCGATTTTATTTGTTGGTTTTTCTTTTTGTTCTCTTTTCTGTTTCTTGTATGATGGGCATATTTCGAGATTGAGTTTGGGTGAGCCCTTCTGGGTGCTTTGCTAAAGATTAATTTTGTGCTACTTGTGGATTGTTTGGTGATCCCAAATTATTGAAGTTTTCAGTTCGATCTGAATTTGGGGGGCGAAGTGATTGTACCTTTGAACTCCACGAAAAGTGAGGGACTTGTGGTCTTAAAATCTGCTGGTTGTTTCAGTATTTTCCAAGAAAATCTGCAATCATGCTTGCTAATTCCTCTGTTCATTGGGAGTAGTCTAGTTTGAGCTTGTTGTCAAGTAAGAAAATATACATTGAGAACTTCTGCAGAAGATTTACCTTTTTCTTCTGTTCTTTCTTTTCCATGTTCTTTTTATGGTTGTGCATCTTTTAAATGCGAATTTAATCCATTCATTAGTATATGTTGTAAAGTGAAAATGAATTAATTTGCGGACAATTGGAGATCTCATTTCATCCGTTCCTCACACTTCCAAAACCTTCCAATAAATCCTATTAAATTAAGTGCTATAGGATGCAGCTAAAGATTGATGAATCTTACGACATCTATCAAATTACAGCTACAGATTGACGAACGAACTCTTCTGATGTCTTGGTTTCTCGTAATTATTTGTGTCATAAATTGGACCAGTTTTGATTCTATGAGTTGCATTTTCAGGTTGCGAAGCGCTTGGAGAAGTTCAAAACTACAATTTTCACACAAATGAGTAGCCTCGCCATCAAACACGGTGCTATTAATCTTGGACAGGGCTTTCCCAATTTTGATGGACCAGAGTTTGTCAAAGAAGCAGCTATTCAGGCCACTAGGGATGGTAAAAATCAATATGCTCGTGGGTACGGAGTTCCTGACTTGAACTCTGCTGTGGCTGAACGTTTCAAGAAAGACACTGGACTTGTGGTTGATCCTGAAAAGGAAGTTACTGTCACCTCCGGATGCACAGAAGCAATAGCTGCCACAATGTTAGGCTTAATAAACCCTGGTGATGAAGTCATCATCTTTGCTCCCTTCTATGATTCCTATGAAGCGACACTGTCCATGGCTGGTGCTAAAATAAAGTGCGTCACCCTGCGGCCCCCAAATTTTTCCGTTCCCATCGATGAACTTAAATCCATAGTCTCAAAAAACACTCGTGCAATCCTGATGAACACTCCACATAACCCCACAGGAAAAATGTTCACCAGGGAAGAACTTAACGCCATTGCCACCTTATGCATAGAGAATGACATATTGGTTTTCTCCGATGAAGTTTATGACAAGTTAGCTTTTGAAATGGATCACATTTCCATTGCTTCGGTTCCTGGGATGTTCGAGCGGACTGTGACTCTCAATTCTTTGGGGAAGACTTTCTCACTAACAGGCTGGAAAATCGGTTGGGCTATTGCTCCTCCCCACTTGACGTGGGGTGTAAGGCAGGCGCATGCTTTTCTCACCTTTGCAACATCCACTCCAATGCAATATGCTGCAGCTACGGCCCTCAGAGCTCCTGATTCTTACTATGAGGAGCTGAAAAGGGACTATAAAGCCAAAAAGGCTATCCTTGTGGAGGGTTTGAAGTCTGTGGGTTTCACGGTCTACCCCTCGAGTGGAACCTACTTCGTGGTGGTGGATCATACCCCATTCGGGCACGAAAACGACATTGCATTCTGTGAGTATCTAATCAAGGAAGTGGGTGTGGTAGCAATCCCGACGAGCGTCTTCTATTTGAATGCAGAAGATGGGAAGAACCTTGTGAGGTTTACTTTCTGCAAAGAAGAAGAGACTCTAAGAAGTGCAGTGGAGAGGATGAAGGAGAAGCTAAAGAAGAAGTAATACCCCTCTGATTTGGTAGGCATTGCAGTTGTGTTGTGTGCATGTAGGTGCCCAGAATAGGAATTTGCTTTCCATTTGATCAAGAAATTGTTTGAAATAATTTTCGTGGAATTGGGATTTACTCCTTGCTACCCTATTTGGTGTCAGACTTGAGACAGAATTATATCCATAATTTCTTAATAAATTAAGTTGTTGTACCTCTTTTTTTAAGTGATGATGACAATAGAGTTATTAACTTATGAATGAACAAAAGAATTGCAATTATTGAATTGACATGCAATAATCACTCAACTCATAAACACAAGTAAAATTGATTAGCTGAAACAATTCTAAGTAATTACATCTCTTTTTTTGACTCTCTGTATAATTATTTAGTATTGTTTTGTCATAAAACGTAACTCCAAGATGTCTACATCAATTGTCATAAACCACTATTACCCAATTGTTAATAATTACCAAATATGTGGGAGCAATAAATGATAGTTAATTAAACCAAATTTTTGGTAATTTAATGCATTGCTGAAAAAGTATATATAACTCTGCTTTTTGCTTGGACAGCTTTTGGTATTAAGTACAACTTCCAAAAAGCTCCGCCCTACATTTGGATCTAAACACACTCCTAACAATTTCTTATATCTATAATATTATTCAATAAATATAAACTGGCGATCTTGACATCCTTATATTAATATTTTGTGATTTAAATTATATTCTTTAATTGATTAAATAATTAATTCACTTAATTTTAAATTTTTTTATTAATATTTAATTATTCAATTAACATATTTTATTTTTATTTGTAATATATTTTAAAATATTCATGAAAGACCCACGTACTGTTAATATATTCTTTTAAAGAAATGTTTGGAAATTTAATTTTTATTTAGAAAAATTCATTAAAATTTGATGCTTATTTTATTTTGTTGGGAAAACAAAAAGGTGAGGAAAATATATAAAGGCAAAAGTGCGAATCTAGATCCGACGGCCATGTCTATCCGTCATTACAGGGAAGTCCGCCATCGGACAGTTGAAACTAGGGCCAATATCCACCAAAGATCTTCCATCTACGGTCGATATAAATGACAGGTGGTCCCACCACATCGCCTTTCTCCGTATAAATATATGCCTCCACATTGGGCCCGGTCCACTCTGTACAATTCCTGTACTGGGACTGCTTTCTCTCTCTCTCTCTCTCTCTCTCTCTCAAACTGCTCTGTGCCTTTCTCTCACACAGCATTTTCCTTTCAAACTTGAACTACGCCCCTGCTTCACTGCTTATCCTGCGCCAACGCCGGAGATGAAACCGGTGTTCCAGTACATGATAAGAATATCTAGGTACAGGAGCTGGACACACTAGCTGGAAAAAGATCCTTCGCCGGAGATTGAATTAGAGGACTTCACTTGGCAATGGACAGTCAGAGAAGCCAGGCGAAGCTTACAAGGTCCAACTCTTCACTACTCCGGTCTTCCCCTACCATCCGGTCATCAATCCACAGTTTATCTTCCGTTAGCGAGATCACACCTGATCAAGAAACAGAAGACCTCGAGGAGCAAAAGCCCCACAGCAAACCTAGTACGCCACCTGTTCGATCCGGTTCTGCGCGTTTCGCACCGGTTCTTTCCGTTCTCTTGCTCTCAGCTTACACCCTTTTCGCCTTTTGCAACTGGGATGACATGTCCACCTCGGAGAATTTACTTTTAGCTTTAATATTTGTCGCGGTTTTGCTGTTTTTTGTCTCGAAGAACAAGGCTCTACTCAACGAAAATTTCAACTTCTGCAAGCAATTGTGTGATGAGTATGGGAAAAGATTTGGGCTTTCTTGTTTTACTTCCAAGAATCATTCAAAAACGGTGCAATGGTTCATCGGCGAGTCAAATTTAAACATGGAAAGAAAGCAACAAAACAATAAGGAGAGTAGTATTAGGAATGTTGTAATAGAGGGGGTGGAGTTCTATAGCAATGGTGATTTCTATGAGGGAGAGTTTCACAAGGGAAAGTGTAACGGAAGTGGAGTGTATAATTACATCGTAAATGGGAGGTATGAAGGGGATTGGGTTGATGGGAGGTACGATGGTTATGGGATTGAAAGTTGGGCTAGGGGAAGTAGATATAGAGGGCAATATCGGCAGGGATTGAGGCATGGGTATGGGGTTTATCAGTTTTATACAGGGGATACATATGCTGGAGAGTGGTGCAGCGGACAAAGTCACGGGATTGGAGTCCAGTCTTGTGCTGATGGAAGCTGTTACATTGGGGAGTTCAAGTGTGGGGTTAAACATGGCCTTGGACGTTACCATTTCAGGTGATAATTTGATCTCGTTGGCCCTTGTTTCTTTTAGTTTGGTTCTTCTGTTTTTCCTCTTTCAGTTCTTAAAATTTTGTTTAATACGTGAAGTTGTATGTGGGATCTGTTGTTCACTTGATATGATGTTTAAGTTTGGTTGTGGAGAAGCATGAGTTTGATTAAATTGTAGGATAGTTTAGTATGCTTAAGATCTTATCAGGTTGGAGGAGAGGAAGATCGTTCTTTTCTTTTTCGTTTTCTGAAAAATGCAATTGCTGTGTTTTGTGCATAAAGTCTTTCTTAATAAGAGATTATCCAATACCTTAATTGCTTGTATTTGAAATTGGTAACTTTCAAGTTTCTCTTTGTGTTTCTAGATACAGTCGATTTTCTCATAAATAAGTTGCACAGTGTTAGTTGGATGCTCTTGAAAAAGTAGCAACCAAAAATGATTTGACTTTTGAAATATTGTACTACAAATTCAAAATCTTTTCCGCCGTGTAGTTATGTGGTCCTCCGGTAGGCGATCTTATAATTAAATGCTAGTTTGAGATTAATGATGTTGAGTGCACAAGTTTGGATTTGAGTTTCGTGTCTTATCCGTCAATACGTTTGGAAGCTCCACCAGAAGTATACCAATATTCCAAAACACTGGTTGATGTAATCATTCAGTTGTTCAATTAGATACTACATCCTACTGATGCAACTTCAATATTATGTCATAGGAATCGAGATAGATATGCTGGGGAGTATTTTGGAGACAAAATCCATGGTTTTGGAGTCTATCATTTTGCCAATGGACACTGTTATGAAGGATCATGGCATGAAGGGCGCAAGCAAGGTTATGGCATGTATACTTTCCGCAACGGTGAGATGAGATGTGGTGAATGGGATGGTGGCAATCTTTTGACTCCTCTTCCCCCTCTAACTGATGCAGTCCTTCGAGCAGTTCAGGTACATCAGACTTATTGTCATTAACTATATCACACAAAAAGCATTTCAAGCCAGACTCTTTCTTAAACTCTTCTACTTTTGCAGGCTGCTAGGCAAACTGCTGAAAACGCAAGTCACCTTCGCCGGGTAGATGAGAAAGTGAACAAGGCTGTGACTGCTGCAAACAGGGCTGCTACTGCTGCAAGAGTTGCTGCCGTCAGAGCCGTTCAGAATAGGATTCACGGAAAGTTCTGCGATACTAACATTTAAATCGAGAAGCAAGCAGTTTGTACCGTAAATTTACTCAATTCTGTACAAAAGGTATGGAACGGGCGCCCCGTTAAGCTAAAAGCTCACCGGTGGTTGAGAGTATGTTGTACCTGGTTTGATAATACAGTAACTTGTACATAGATCCATGTATACATTACATCTATGAAAAATCAAGTTTCACCAAAGATCCTCTTTTTGCTTCAGTCCACTTGCAATTATGAGTGTTTTTCTTTTGTTCTGGTGGGGTTAAAAGCATGAGGCCCGTATTTATTATGTTCATAGCTGCCTGTCTCTTACAGCCATCATTTCTTATTATTGCATCAGTATCTTATCTCAATGTTAGTGCTGTGTTCTGGTCAAGATTATGCTTCAAGAAGCAGCAAACATTATATTTATTGTCAGAATCTTTCTGAAACCATGGATTTCACCAAGGCAAGGATGGGAAAAAAAGGGTGAATCCTCAAAAATCTTTGGTTTGAAGAAATGGTACAATAATTGCAATTTGTACAGCCCAGTTTATCTGCTCCATCCACCTTTCTTTTGCACTCAAATTGATATTTTTCACTTTGTAACTAATATTACTAATTTCATAACTTGTATTCCCACTGAAAACTACCCTCCCTTGTTTGGGTTTGTCGTCCATCCGAATTCGGAGATTCTAATATAACCAAGTTGCTTTATGATTGATGGTTTCACATAACCAATACGGTTTTGTCGATAGCAGCAATGAGACGAAACGTAACGGATCTTACTACCTTAAAAAACTTGTTTCAGAACCACTCGTTCCAAGTTGCAAATTTCTGAGGGTAAGATCCCTTAATTAAGTTGTACGTGACAAATCACTTCTAAGCAATATCTGATTAGGGAGAAAAAGGAAAAATTGCATGAGAATACGAATCATACTATATCAACATATACGACTCTCACAACTTACTTTGTGTAATTCTCATCATCTTGTTTTTTCACACTTGATGCCTTGGGATATTGTTTGGTTTGTGTTTATATTATTGCAAATATATGTTGCTAGAAATATAAAATATACAAGTACAACAAATCATCATAATGTATAGAATGTTAAAATACAGCATATGCAACTCAAACTTAGAAATGTTAGAGTCAAGACACTTATTACTGTTCTAAAACCCTGCATGCAAATTTTAGTGGATAATCAATACTCTAAGATAAAACCCATTAGTTCTTAACAGTATTTTATCCTATATGCACGATCACGAGAAAATTAAAAATTAATCGTTAGTCACATTGCCAAAACACTTGTGAGAGATAGAGTATTTCAAGAACTTCATTTGAAAACTTCTACTTATTGATGTACCAAAAACGAAAAAGAAAGATGGATGGCTTTTAAATAGTTTAAAGAATTTGACTGTTGCAACAAATTAAGTGATCTACTAAAACCTAATAATCATCTTAATAAAATCAATATTAAATGGACATAAATATAAAATTTTAATAGCCAAATACTTATTAAATCTCATAATTATATTATTATAATAATGAGATCACAAATCTCAAATAAATATCAAACTAAACTAGCATATTAAATCAAAATAAAGTGTTGAAAATAATTTGAGAATTTAAAAAACTTATTTCCAAGTTATTTTCATCTAGGGATAATGAATGAGTATTTTTTCCGACATGGGATCCCATATTTCATTAAATCTGTGAAGGCTGACGTACCTCTTCATCTGATTGTGTTGGTATCTTTATGTTTTATTTTTATAAACACTGAAGCAGATGCATGTGTGGTGGAGGGCTTCTTCTCCAACTTTTCTTGTACATGCATTCTCGATCCGCAATCTCTGTTCAATGTCATTTTTTAGTATGGAAAAGGCAATTACTACTCTACTTTTGCCTCTTTCCAATTTTTGAAATTCAAAACCTGTTTAGCTGTTCTTGTTCTTTTTCTTACATTTGCTTTACTCAAACCCCCCACCCCATCCAAATCTCTTCCAACTCTACATATATAAGAGACTCCATTTTAAAATTAAATCAATTATGATATTTAAATTCAAATTTTACCAATTAATTATACAAATCCAAGATGTAGCTAATTTAAAAAGAAAAAAAACATGAGAGGCTGATCGTACGTACGTACGTGTCTGTCACATGTAGTCATGATAATTTATTACAAGAAAATCAGAATTGTAGGAGTCGAAATCTATTAATTATTAAATATGAATAGGGAAGACATCAGCATCAGCCATGACCCAATCCCTTATCTCAAACACAACTATATTTTATTATTAAATATTGGGACCCTATTCCTACAGTACAACAAGAAACATTATCTCAATTGGAAAACCTAAAAAAATAATTGTAACTGTGGGAGATGTGTGTGTATATTTAAAAATTTCTTACTCGAAATTAAGTTTGAACTAATTAAATTAAATATGGAGCAAATATAATATATTCATAATGTAATTAATTTTGTTTAAAATTATAAATCCATTTAAATTCAACTTGACTATATATATATATGATAGGGCATAAGTGTAGCATATATATATATATATATGTAGCATGGTTGATGGTCCTTTCTTTCTTGATTTTTGAAAATTAAGGATTAAAATAGGATAGCATTCCTAATTTTGGTTACCCTTTTGGGGTCCAAACTCTGGAGCTCACCTCACATCCCCCAATGACAATATTATTTATAACATGAATGGGACTACTTTGATGCATTTCTCCAATCTCTCATCTCCTCATTTTTAATTCCTATTAATTTCCCTCTCCTTTTCCCTAATTCAAGCAACTTATAATTCAATCAACACATTAATTAATGCATGCTGCTTAATTTAATGAAAATTATTCCTACGTACCTATATATATATCTTCATTCTATTGTATATGTATATATATACATTTCAGAATTATTGGACACTTCAAAATTGGAACTTGCTGTATTACTAATTTATGACGTGAGATTATCAATAGAATTCCAACATATAATTTTTTAATTATAGAATAGAATGTGGGTGGCGGATAAACATTATCATCTGTCCATGCAATTCATGGGTGTTTCATAATTTTATATGGGGTTTGAGGGGACATTATTAATGGAGTGGATTGACAGTCCGTAGCTTATCCATGACGTGGACATCTTCTTCATCATATCTTCTTGTTTATGATATAATTGTGTGTGTGTGTGTGTGTCTCAAGTTGCTTCACTCACATTTTTCTTCTTTTTTTTTTTATAAAATATATATATACAACTCATCCCCTATCACAATTTCAGTTTTTGTTTCTTTCTTTAAATGCTCTGTTTGAAGAAAACATTAAAACGAAATTCCAGCTAATAAACCCTAATGAAGTGGTCAAGTGGAACCTTAAATTCTCTATGTTGTAGTAATGATTATATCATATATTGTAGTAATAAATGAGACTATTATTTGATCCATTCTAAACATAGGGGCTTTTCCCAAATATGAATATAAACCCATCCCCTCCAATAACAATCTATCTTCCTTTTAATGTTTCCTTTGCATATTTTCGAATTATGGTTTGTATATAAAAGTTTAGCTCAGTCGTTCATGAGCAGAATTGAGGATGATAAATCTGGGCCTAATTTAAAAATACAGGTTTGGATCTAAATCTGGGCCTACACCTGGATAATTTCGGCCCTTTAATAAAACCACCTATCAAATGAGTTGGCCCATTAACGACTTGGAAGAAACGATGGAAACTATAACTACTTGGACAGAATCACATGTAAATGGGGCGTCCGAGTTCAACTGATATATGTGTACCAAGTGAAAAGCCCAGAATCAAATGAAGGATACATATAGTTTGATTTGATGATGTCATCATCAAATGGTAGGTAGTCATGAGATGAGACTTGAGAGCATAGGATTCCCCAAAAGACAAAGATATTCACGTGAACGTGATATCCACAAGCCTAGTTCATGAGACAGGCGACACCCATGAAATAAATCAAACTCTTTTTCATGCATCAATGCTTTAAGGCCACATGCCATGCTGCCCTAATCAATTTGGCTGCTTTCATCTTCAAATAATACTAAACATATATAGTACCAGGTCCATAATTAATTTCTTATTACGATTACGTGATATAATTTTTATAATTCTGACATGATGAATTTGTATTATACTGACGTGATATAACTCTTATAATTTGACGGCAATATGTAAGTGTTACGGCCCAACAATAAATGATGCTAAAATTATTTTTTATTGGTTTGGCTCAAATAAGAACAAAATTTCATCAAATCATGAACTTGGAGGATGACCCACAACATTGGTCTTGAAAAGGCTGAATACAATGTAAGAAAAACAATGAGAAATGGTACACTGCGATTCCAAAATTGTCCAGAAGAGGACAACGCCATGTGCGACATTGGCTTCGACATACTAGCTCATTAACAATATTCGGTCATGTTCAGACAGATCTTAATTTAAGGTTTTTAATTTCCAATCTTTAAATAACCCTAATTAATGTCTCTTCAAATTTGATGCACTACAGCTGAAATAATTAAGTACAAGGTTAGTACACAATTAACTGATCAATTAAAATAATATTGTATGACTAATTATAACAATGAAGCGATAATTAGGTCCTATTGAAGACAACGTTTAATTAGACAAGTTGATCCTTTCACACGGGCTTTAAGTTTACATAATTGTCGAAATAATTAATTATTATATAACGTAGAAATATTACAATTTTTTGCATTTCAGTATCAATATATTTTTGAATGAAAAATTCAACCTTGATCATCCAAAACAATCCTCTCAAGAGTTACTTTTTCTGTAGCAGTGATAACACACTTGAGAATTCCAGATGAATAAATTAAGCACTAAGTATTTGTCCTTCCTTATCATACGTATACAGATATTTATTAATGAATAACATCATATCAAAGGAATACGTACATTCGAGTGAAGAAAATACGTACATTTCTCTCTTGTGAAATACTTTGAATTTCACAATAATTATAAAAATAAATAAATAAATAAATAAAATATATTGGTGTCACTGTCAGCAATGTCTTCAAGAAATAAACTGAAGATCATCCAATGAATAAACAAACAAATAAATAGTTTGAATTGTTGAAATTGATGATCAGCAGAAGCTCCATAATCTGATATCGCTATGATCTTCGTAAGAGTACTCCTCCATCATCACTGGATCAAAGAACATCCCATTGATCATCTCAGTGTACTTTGGGGATTCAAAGTTGTACCATGAGGCCATAACCTGATCAAACTGGGGCGAGTCATATTCATCCCCGGGCGTTGCTGCTAAGGAGATGAGATCATCGTCAATCCGGAAACTCATACTAGTAGGGTTAGGAGGAGAAGATGATGAAGAAAGTGATGGAGATGAATTTGAGTATTCAAGGGATGATGATGATGATGAAGTAGATAAAGAGGAAGAAGGAGAGAGTAGGGTGGAGGGTGATTGTGGGCTCAAGTTGTTTTCAAGAAAAGAGGCATTGGCAGCTGCTGCAGCTGCAACCCTTTGGATGGATTTTGGGGATAAGATACAACTGTCAGGGTTAAGATATTGTTGTTGGGGGGTTTTAGCAGCTGGGATAGGGAAATTGAGATTGGCTGATGAGCCTTTGAGGCATACAAGTGCAGCATCATAAGCTCTAGCAGCAGCTTCAGGGGTGGAGTAAGAGCCTAACCAAATTCTTGTCTTCTGGTTTGGTGCTCTAATCTCAGAAACCCATGATCCCCAGCTCCTCATTCTTACACCCTTGTACTTGTTCTTGCATTGAGAAGAATTAGTCTTTGTTGATGAAGGGATCCTCTTGTTTTCTGCCTTCACCATTCTTGAAAACCTCAGCTGATGATGATAAGTTGGAGACCAAATTAATGTTATTGAATTTTCCCTTTTGGTGTTGCCTCTCTCTCTGATGGATCAGCTGTTGTTGTTTGAGGAGGAAAATAAGCATTTGATGATATTTATAGATGGTGGGGGTGAGCAGCATCCAGTGAAGATGTGATTGTCTCTTTTAGTCAAGGAATGGTTATGTCAATATGTATGGCTGACAGATATTTTCCACTACTTTTTCTTCATTTAAATACATATATATATTTCAAATGATGACAATGGCTTCTCTATATATCCCGCTACAGGGTAAAAAAATAAAAAAGGAATTAAACCATCTTTGATTAAAGATGCATGATTTATATTTACTGCTCTTATTCTGTTGTGAAGCTCATCATGGCAGTACAAAATTTCAACTTCATCACAGCTTCTTGATTGGAGATAATTAAACAAATATATATATGTCCATTAATCTCTTGACTTAAACCACAAGTTGCTTGAGTTGATCAATTCTATCAGGATAAAAATCTCAAATTTTACCTTTAATTAGCTCATCATCCAGCAATATGTAGAGTCATTCATTCTCCACATGGGTTAGGTTATCATTAAATAGAGTTAAAAAACCAATTAAAAATATATATAATAATCATGCACCACTCTAATTAATATAATTAAATATATATATATATATATCTTAATGAATGTTTGTAGTTCTATATTGTATCTTAATTTATAATGATATGGTAAAGAAAGAAACATAGGATTCTAACATCATAAGCGCGCACGCAGCTTCCAGGATTTTGCGCAGGATGCTTATATATATATATATGAGTGTTTGCTTGTCGCAATATACAAAAATGAAAAATAAAAAACTCAAAATACAGGAGGAAACTAATATCATTAATGTTTGCAGAAAAAAATAAAAAGAGGGAGAGAGAGAGAGAGAACAGCTGGTGCTTGTCTGTCATGCATGAAACTCTAAAAACGCGTTTTGAGGGAGGGGGAGGGCCTTATCTATCTTTATCTCTGTCTCATATTTTTTTATCATCAACAGGATTCAGTAATTATACACAAATTAATACACACAACACACAGTGACATATGCATGAGAATTGAGATGAGACGAGACGCAGTTTATGTTCTCTTTCTGTTCTGAGGGACAAATTAAATGGCGTTTAATTTGGCATGTTCCCCGCTTCCTCAAAATTTCATTCATTAAGGTTAATTGTTCTGTTCTTGTGGGATTAATCATTTTTAATTATTAGCCACCCCATAATCACCTTTTTATATCAACTCTAATAATCTCTAAATATACAGTAAAACCTCTATAAATTAATAAACTCACTAAAATAATAAAATCTTCCGGTCCCGACTTGGGCCTTTGTAAAAAATCATCAAATTCGATAAGATAATAAAATAATAATTTTTTGGCAGATTCCTTTATAAATATTAGGTCCCTTTAAAACTCTAAATTAATAATTCATAAATATTACAATTATAAATATTGTGGTAATTTACTAAAATGTGAAGTCTGTAATGCTTTACGCATTTGATCATTCATGGATGATTTTGCGATGTCTTTTAGATGAGAAGACATGGTTGGGTGTTATGATTTATTTTATTATCATATTGAGATTTATGTAGTATGCATGATGAATATATTTAATTGGGTATAATAGTTATTTAAGTGCAACGAATTAATGTAAACATGTATATTTAAGTTATTTCAATGAATTGATACATGTGTCTATGAATATAATAGTTAATTGTAAATAATGAATTGATATTATACATGAATATATTTAATTAGTTATAAAAAATTAATTGATGCATGAATATAATCAATGAAACATATATGAATTCATTTATTTTCAATACATATGTACTAAATTTGCTGAATTTAAAAAATCTCTCTTTTAATTAATAAAATATTAATTTATCGATAAATTAATATCTCTCTAAATTAATAAAATTTCATGGCCCCAAGGTTATTAATTTATAGAGATTTTACTGTATGTTGTAATCACCCACTAAAATAC
Organism: Sesamum indicum; assembly: GCF_026168435.1. NCBI lineage: Eukaryota > Viridiplantae > Streptophyta > Magnoliopsida > Lamiales > Pedaliaceae > Sesamum > Sesamum indicum. The sequence goes on along the minus strand of NC_142659.1, from coordinate 30,917,040 downwards.
AAATAAATATAGTAAGAATTAGGGAAATCATGAGTAGTTAAGGAATATTATTTCTTCTTTCTAATTTAAATCAGCTTTAATGAGGTACAGGAGGGATATATATATATACATAATGACGTGTTAATGCCGCGTTAACTCAATTTCAAACAAGTTGCCACAAAAATTGAACGCCTCTCCTTTTCATATATATATATATATATATATACAGAAAAGGATTGAAGCTGATGGATACAAAATTTAAAGAATCATTTGATCATATATATATATATAGAAACACGAATATTTCATATTTTGGAATTTGGACCAATCAATTTAAAATTAATGAATAAATGATACGTTGAAAAAAAAAAAGCCCTGAATTAATTAATTATTTTTCCTTTTTAACAAATTCTAAATTTGATTATATTTCATCAAAACTCACAAGTGAAGTTAATTTTCACATAGCAATATTAATTAGTGTCATAATATTGTTTTTAAGAACTCATGCAACTCCATATAGTATTGTAAATGAGCAAAATATTCCATATGAAAAAAAAGCAAATTAGACTATAAAAATAATTACGATTGCGTACAAAATTAATGATTATGATACTATTAAGTCCTTATATATTGTTTTAAATTAGAGTAATTTACGTCCGTGGGGTAAATTGGACTGAACCCCATGTTTTATTTCCAACCAAAAAATCCAGACATAACCTAAAGGACAAGCAATATATTAGTTAAACTGGTAGAGGAGTAAGAAGATGTATAAGAAGGGACAATCCGTACTCCCCCTGCTTCCTCGTATACACAAATGGGAACAGATGGACTCTAATTAAGGGAAGGAGAATCAATTCCATTTATTAATTAATTTCTGTTAAATCAATTAATTGTAGTGAAGTTGGTGTTGGGTATGGTGTGGGTGACAGAACAGAAGAGAAAGACAGACAGCATCATGATTCTTGTTTAAGGACTCCTCACATGCCTCTCTACGCAATTTCATTTATTATTTGCTTTAATTTGTTTCTTTCCCTGATTAATTAAGGGCCCGTTTGGTTGCTTCGTGGAAGTTGTAACGAAGTTTCACTTTTGAATATATTTATTAATTCACAAAATAGATATGCAGCAACTTCTGCATACTCCATTAAATTCCATTATTAGGGTTTGTTAATTTTATATATATATAGTATTGAGAATGTATATATAAACAGGATCGTACCAATTATCAACTTTGATTTGTGTTAATTGTAGCACAAATAAAATAGTAATATCATAACCATAGATAAAAACAAAAAAAAAAAAAAAGGTACAGTAGCATTTGTGGACAAACAAGCACATATTTAAGAAAATTCCTTAATTACAACCAACGTTAAGAATCGTGAATGTTGAATAATGTAGTAAAATTATGAGAAAGTAGTGAGAGGTTAGAGTAATATATATATTATACGCCCACAACACCACCTACTTTTTTATTTTTTCCCTCTCATTTAAGGTAAAGGACAATCAATGTGTTTTTGTATTATGTTTGGAAGAAATGAGGAAGATGGGGAGGGTATGAATAATTGTATGTATATATATATATATATGAATGAAGTCACTCGTGTCCGTGGGAAAAAAAGGACTGTCCGTACGTACGTACGTACTTTATGGTGATTGTAATAATAATGGAAGATGAGGGTCAGGGACAGCAATTAATGAGGGAGAGGCAAAAGCCAAGCCAGCTAATGTTAGGACCAATTTTGTTAAGGGTCAAAAGCTGAATATATAATTGGTGTAAGGTTCACATCATAAATGTTTCAACAAACTGTTTGTTTGTTTTGAATAAGGATATATATATATATATATATAGGGGGTGTGGGGGGAGGAAGAAATGTATAGTATGGGCAGAAAGAAGTGCAATGAATGTTGATGGTTGAAGGGGCAATATCCATGTGCTCTGAAATCACTCAGAACCATCCTACCTTGTATAATTTCCCATTTTTCCATTTTTATATGTATGTTTGGGGGTGGGGGGTGTCACTACTGTGCTTGGGTTGCTCTGTTGGAGACAGCAAAATCTTGTTGAATTGGGACTCAATCTCAAAATTACTTCACTTTTACATGCAGACTGAAACAGGAAAATCTGACCATATCCACATGTGTCGTCGTCTCCTTCTTTTGGTAAGAAAATCCCATTTTTCTCTTCATACGTCCACACAAACACAAACACACACATAATCTTGAAACGCCAATGGAACGGTACTGTACTGTACTTACATGGGGTAATTGTAAAAACTTGAATGGGGAAAGTGTGGACAAATATAAAAAGAGAAGGATATCATTCGTGTTTACCAGAAAGACAGCTGCAGCGTCAAGCACCTGCGCTCTAATGTCTCAATCTACTTTATAAACTACTGCTGAATTTAAAGAGCTGAGAGATTCAATTTAATGACAACTCAATTCAAATTGTTTTTTACCTAAATCATATTCAGGTGAATCAAATTAATTACACTTGTTAATTGATTACATTTACTAAATTGTACATCCATCACACGTTAAGTATATTGCACTTGTCATAAAATTAATTTAGATCCGACCCGACAAGAGTTAATATTTCCCCCAACCCATAAATAATGAATGCCACTAATTCTTTGGCTTACCCCCAACATTATCATACCATACACAGTTCACAACACAAGTCAAAAAAAAAAAAATTAACTGCCATTGCTTCACAAATCCTTCCACCTCATCTAAAACAAATATTTCAAGACATACTTCATTGCTGTAAGAGAAAAACATACAACATCAATTATAATTATTATATTTTCTTCCTTATCTGACACTTTTTTACACATCGCTCGCATTCAATTATATATTTAATATACATATATATATATGTATATACATCTCAACCAAAGTTAATTTTTCTCAAGATGACATGAGATCAATGAAATAAAACTACAAGCAATCGCAATTTTAATATTTATATATGAAAAACAACGGAGAGTCCCCCAGTTTCAAGAAACAGCCTCGGTATACAGACACACCATAAGTGAGAAAGTTTTACTCGGGACGAGTGCGGAACATAATACGTATGTTCTTTCATTCTTTGGATTTTAAAGAGATGGTCCAGAGTCTTTAACGAATGTCTTTCTGATATAGGAATCAATCAAATGTCATCTAGAAAGAAGAATGAAAATAACATGGAAGTCCGTGGTTTAGATAAACAAAGTTCAGGGTACATAGCTACTCTCCAGAAGTGCATCAGGTTCCATCAGGAAACATAGCATGAATCAAGACTTGAATCGAAATACGATGTTTATCCAAGAACAGCTCATGGAAATAATCACACTTCACCAACCCAATGGTTTATTTCGAATTCCACCATTGACATTACCTTTTTCTGCCGTTGAAACTTTGCTGCGTCCATCTCATATACGTTAGCTTCCAAACACCATGAGTAATCAAGAAAGTTGGATGAACCCATAAAGCAAGTTGAACTTAGCTCTTCTTACATAGCAAGCAATTTACAACAATCAGTAGTGATGTTACAACAACCACGGCATTGGCTTCCTCTGGAAAACACTGGAAGCAACATTTTATTCTATAGTTACAGGTCCATGCTTCAAAGCATAGTGTACAATTTTCATAGAGCGAGAGAATCTAAAGCACCAGCAACAGTTCGCAGGATCAAAGCTAATGTATTGCATCTCCGGTAGCAACTAAGATCACTAATGAACTGATGACTTCAGACAAAATCATAGTGGGATGGAAAAGACATATGTCAAAGCCTAATCCTGTTTCAGGAGAGACGAGTGTTGTACCAATGCTCCCATGCTCCGCTGAGTTCTGGAGTCTAATCATTTTGTTTCACTGACTGTAGCTCCATCGAAGGAACTCAACAATCTAATTACGTGCTCATAAACCTTAATCCCATTAAGATAAACACTATCCTTCAGAAACTGCCAAGACAGAAAAATTCTTACCTTAATCAGCATTGAAGAGAACAAGTAAAACACTACTATGATGATAGATAGGGAACACTGAGTCACCTCATTATGGTCATGAAGCAATATGGGAGTGTTCTTCATTGGAGAAAAACCAAGAGTTGGAATTCCCATCTGTCTCATGAATCGAGCATCGGTAGTCGAAGATAAGATTTCAGGCTTAGCAAGTTTCCCGCCAGCTGCTTCAATTGCCTGTTTGAATATGGTCCACCATGGGTTAGAATCATTAGTTGCTGTCACCAAAGGGCGTCCCATGTAGTCTCTGAGAGGACCTTTCTCTGTTATCTGCCATTACAAAATAGTGCTCAGGCTCCATTAGTGCCATTTTGACGGCCAAAAGGAAACAGAAAAAGTTAAATGAGTCATATGCATAAAAAAACCAAAAACCGAAAAGTTGGTAATGGACGGCAAGGAGAAAAGTTCAAAAAAATTCTCCCTGGGAATATCAGATCCTGACCTTGAAAGTTCGACAAAGTTGTACCATCATCGTATTAAAAAATGCCTATATTCTGTTTTGCATTTCTTTTCTTTTTACAGCATGAAAAGGCCAGGAAGAACTTTTCGGCCCATATTAGAGGTTTAGTGAGCTCATTTGAAGTGAGCTTCTAGTACATTTTCCTGAGTCTACCTTGTAAACTGAAGCCTCAAATTTTCCTGAGTCTACATTGTAAACTGAAGCCTCACATTTTCCGAAAGAAACAACATATCTGCATGCAGTTCATAGATACAGTACAGAGTTTTACTCATGCAGATATTGATCAAATTGAGATTTATTCTTCATGTGTCAGATCATGAACATGAAGCTTGAAATTCCAAACAAAATTCATCGTTATGCAGTACTCATGAAAACAAATCATCTTAGGTTTCCAGTTGACTGGGCCGCTGGATATTTTAGTTTCCAAACCCCTCAACTATCACCAGGCTTCCTAAAATATCTGGTGCAGGCCTATCATTTTCCAGAGTAATTTCCATCCGTAACTTGACAAACTCATGCGAAATAAAAATTTAAACATGAAGAAGTATTTCATCCCAACTGTGCAGTCTTTCACTTAACCAACTGTTTTCTAGATTCTTATATGGCAATGGTAATCAATCTTCCTAAATCTTTTAAGTGGAACTAAGTAAACAAATTGTGATAGTTCAGTGATAAATTTCATAAACATCAATGTAACAGAACTTTCGTGCTACAATACCAGCTTAAACAAACTTAGCATATTGCAGAAAAACACATTTCATTCAAATGCAATTTCATCCTCCAATGTAACCATGCGAGTCATTAGTCCGACTCTCGTTGTGCCATTACCTTTGAATCAGAAATTGTACTTACAGTCATAAAACAAATAAAATTAAACAAACAAAATGACTACATTTCAACATTGCTTTCAACATAGATTCACCTCATAAGTCAAGTTCCTCCACGCTGGCGCCCATTCCCCCGCAATTCTCCTCCTCATGAGATCGGGGTCTACTGTTGGTGGCAGCCGAACATCAAATCCAGCCTCCACCTCGGATGGTTGCATATTCATGAAGAATCCCTGTCAATGGATCGTTTATCCTTTGCAAATTCGAAAAACACAAATCAAATACAGCAAATAATTGCAAGAACAGAAAACTCACAGAAGGCGATGGAATTCCAGCTTTCAAGAATACAGGATTAACCGAGATAACCTCCGAATTGGCAGCCCAACCAGCCTTAACCAAATCAAAGTTATTCTCCCTAAACTTCATAATAACCTCAACACTCTTCATCAAATTCTCCATAGCACTATTATCATACATTCTCGACCCGTGCCCCGGCACTCCCGTCGCCTTAATCACCAAATTCCAAGGCGACCGGTCTGCATAAAAGACTCTAAACTCATCATTAACAGACGCCTGCCCTTCATCCAACACAAATCCAACATTTAATTCTTTAAACTCTTTACTCTCAACAAACTTCGCCATCCCATCAAATCCTCCCACTTCTTCGTCAGGCACATAAGAAATGTGCACGGTTCTCAACGGAGTGTAATCAAGCTTGCTTTTTAACTCCTTAATGGCTTCCAAATACTGCACACCGATGCACTTATCGTCCTGAGCACCGCGGGCGTAGATTTTGCCATCATCGGATAAGTGGGCTGCGAAGGGGTAGTGCAGCCACTTGGAGGGCTCGGCAGGGACCGAGTCGAGGTGGGAATTGAAGAGAACCGCAGGGAGGGAAGGGTTTGAACCGGGCCATGTGATAAGGAGGAGTGGTTTATCTGGGGTGGTGAAATAAAGCGTTCGGATTTGGAGGCTGGGAATGGTGGCAGCGAAGGCGGTGAGGTAATTGACGGCGGCGGCGTAGTCTGGCGCGGGGTGAGCTGTGTTGATTCTTAGGTAGTTTCGGAATCGTGATATGGGGTCGGATTCTTCGTTAACTTGTGGTTCTTGATTGTGGATGACGGAGAGAGTTGATGATAAGGAAAGGGAAAGGATGAGGATGACGGCGGAGATGGACGGCATGTGGCGGCGGGGTTTGGACATGGCCGTCAGCTGTGTAGCTACTTGAGTAGGATCTGCAGAGTAAGAGCAGAGATGTTGACTCGGAGACTTATTACGAAAACCACCTATGAAACTGTCGTACTTTCAGGTCTAATATCAACCTCAATTTTTCCACTTCCAATTTTTTTTTTTTTTTTTTAAAAAAAAAGCTAAGTCAGAAAGCTCTTTCTCGAATAATCAAATGGATTTTGTATTTAAAATCTCTTAAGGTTAATTCTGCAATTTGATAAATTTCTTTAAAGAATTTTAAGAAATGGGATATAAATATTTTTTTATGATAGTTAATATATGAGACATTCATATTTAATACTTAAGCCAATTAATTTACACCAGAATTTCCCACCTTGACTTATACAAAATTGATAATCATCCAAGCAAAATTTATAACGATATTCGAATTTTAATTAATATTATTTTGGTATATAATTATACATCATTCAACCTGTACCCAAATTTGATCATTACTTTCATTTTGGTACTAGCTCAATTAATGATTTTTATTTATTTGTTGTATTATTATTTTTATATAATGACTATTTCACTCTTATATAATAAATCATAAATATATCAAAGAAATTTTTTAATATATTTTGTTTTTAACTGAAGCTTTTGGTTTTCGTTTTTTCATGTGAGTATTATGCTTGATAATATTATTTTATTTATTAATATTAATGCATATCGGGGTCCAGCAGCATCATGAGGTTCGAAGGACTTTCACAAAAATTTTAAGATTATCAAGTGATGAACCTGTAAAATAGAGGTTAGCATTCTGATGATTAAGTGAATAAATGAAAGAAAAACATAAATCAGAGTAAGAATAATGTTTGAAAATAGTGCAAAATTAATATAATTCGTGTGAAGTATAAAAAAAGAGTTTGAGATAACTTCAAAATTGAGAGAGAATAGAAGCTTGAGAGTAGATGTTACCAATGAATGTACTAGAGATTTATTTATAAGTGTTTGTAGAACAAGATTCTAAAGGTAGTTATGGCAAGTCATAAGCTATTTGAAAGTTACTTGTGTTGTTTATCCAACCGAAGGTTCGTTCGTGATTTGGTAACATATTGACTAAGATATGATATTTGACCAAATATTGCCTAATTTACTTAAAATTTTGAGAACCCATTGCCTACCAATTAACAGTCTGATTGCAACCAAATTACTACGAGTTTGCTAAAAAAGTTTTAGTGCGATGTGTTTGAGTGTCTCAATATGTACAACATGTTCGCCTTCTTGTATGCTTACGTCTTTGCTAAAATGGACTTGTTTATTGGGTCTACCATATTAATAAAGATAAGAAAATAACATTATGGACTTTTACCTCCTTGCTCATGGACCAGCGGATCCTCCAATTGGGCTGCTCAGTAGGAGTCCACCTCCTGATTTTGGACTTTTGTGAAAAATATTAAGTATTAAGTATATATAAGATAATTTTATTAAGTAATTAATTATCTTACAAGTAAAATTTAAAATGCATTTTAATTTGTTATAAGATTGTAATCTAAAATTTAAATTTAGTTTTTAGCAATTACATTTTAATATATCGATTAAACGCAACAGCATTTTTTATAACAAATATTTAAGTCTTATATCCTAATTTATTATATTAGAACAGTACTTGTACTTTAAATATATACATCGAGTGAACTTGGCTATTAATATAAGTTATTTAATAATATTTTTTTTTCAAAAGATTGAGAATAGAGATAGTAAAAAAAGTAAATCAAAATATTAAAAATATAATAATTTTGATAATCAAATATAAGATGAAAGTCCAATGGTTAAAATGAAGATAAAATGTAGTGGTAGAAATTTATACAAGTTTTTAATGGATATACTCATTATTTTTTATGTTTACATCTAACGGTAAAATTGTAATTACTAAATAGATAATAAAAAGAATTGAATATCTAAGTGATACTAATGCTGAAATTTTAATACCAATTGAATTATAATGACACTTATGACAAAAGTTATGTATCAAAATATATTCAAACATTCCCATCTTCAAAATTGGACCTTTTGAATCCTAACACACATCAAATTCATAAACTATGGTATCTAAATAAAAATTTGAATTGCTCATTAAAAGTGACAAAAGAAAAATATCTCATCATTCAAATATCTGATTCTACTACCAAATTTAACAAGTAAGTTACTCATATTCCTAAAAATGATTATCCCAATTTTTCTCCCATGTTTTAAATAATTTTTTCAATAAATTTCTTCTTAAAAATAAATAAATTGGGTGAAGGACTACTAGCCAAGCGCGTGGAATACCCCGGCTTGGAAGAGCTGGAACACGTGTCCATGTCCAAATCTGATTGGTGCAAAACAAACCATTTTGCGTGGCGCCAACATTTTTTCTCCCCATCCCACTCGCACACAACACGCGCCTCCCTTTAGTCAAACGCCATTTCCACCACCCTCACGAAACACCTTAATTACATGGAATACAGTTCTCCGAACACACATTCACCTTAACCAAGATTCAATTCTCAGTCCTAACCTCTTCAAAACCTCTTTTTCATACAAACAAGTTATATTAAGTATGAAATTGGTGGAGGCGCGTCATTTCTGGGCTTTGTTGTTGTTGGCCACGGTGGTGGTGCCAGCGGCGCGTGGGATATGGTTCGACATGCCGAGTTCTGGGTCGAAGTGCGTGTCTGAGGAATTACGTAACAACGTTGTCGTTCTGGCCGATTACTATTCCTTATTCGCCGAGCAAGAAGATTTGAATAGCACCGTCGCCCCCACCATCTCCGTTAAGGTTGCAACCTCTCTTGCTCCCAGTACTTCTTGTTCCACAACTGTTCGTATGTTTTTTTTTCCGATGATTTTTTGTAAAAAAAAAAAAAAAAAAAAGATTATATAGATTACAAACAAAAAAAAGAGGAAAAAAAAGAAAATGGCAAGGGATAATGTTGTGCACCATTTCCTTTAACTGAATTGTTGCGCGATCGATGAATATTTATCTCCAAGAATCAAATGGAAGAATTATTGCAGCCCATAACCCTTGCAGAATTCTTATCAGGCAGTAGAGACGTTCTCATGAGTAAAATCACTTCTGTTTTTAGTTCTTGAACGAAGAATTGATGTTGTTCTTTCAGTGATGAGATGGTTTGATCATTGCTGCATTGTCTTTCTTAGGTGACATCTCCGTATGGCAAAGAACTGTATCACACAGAGAAAGTAAGATACGGTCAGTTTAGCTTTACAACGACAGAGGATGGGAACTACTTGGCATGCTTCTGGGCGGATGCTAATTATCAGGGCGGCAAGAATGTGACTGTTGGCGTAGAATGGAAAATTGGAATTGCTGCAAAAGATTGGGACTCAATTGCAAGAAAGGAAAAGATTGAGGTAATTAAGTTGATGCTAACAATTATGAAATTGGTGGTGGTCACCATCTGCCTCTGTGTTAGTATAAGCATATGTCTTTTATTCTTCTATTTTGTTGGTTTATAAACTGAACTTGCCTGTCTGTAGGGTCTGGAACTTGAGTTGAGAAAGCTTGAAGGTGCCGTGCAAGCAATCCATGAGAATCTGAATGACCTGATGGCTAGGTAAATTTCCCGTGCACTTACATGATAAATGCTCTCGAACATGCATCGATCATGATCTTGGTCATAGTATTTTCTTATAATAAACTCAGTACGAGAATTAGAATACATAGGGATAAGTATACATCTCACGTTATCTCATGTTTGAGAAAGTGAGAAACTGCTCAATTTAGTGGATCTACTAGATTAAACTCTAAAGCTAAGTGCTAAAATGAATGTGTGTTTCTGTTCCGTGCAGGGAATTGAAGATGAGGGGAGTGAGTGAGACGACGAATGCTAGAGTGGCGTGGTACAGTATTACGTCTCTTGGTGTCTGTATCGTGGTTTCAGTTCTCCAATTGTGGTATTTGAAACAATACTTTCAGAAGAAAAAACTTATCTAGAGCGTCTGTTGGAGTCATTCTTTTCCTCCAAAAAGAAACATGCATCACAGATTTTGTAGAAAACAGATATTACTGTTGCATATTTGTCGATCTTGAAACCAGAAGCCCACACTCCAATGGTTGTCCCAGAAAGAAATTTGAGATTGTTTAGTAACACCGCAAATCTCGGCATATGCTTCAGATTTAGCTATAGTATATGTAGACAAACCGGTGCCAAGAAATGAATTGCCATATAGTAATTCTCCATCCTACACAAAGCAAGTTTTGAACAACCCCTCGTATCATTATTCATTGGTCAAATGCAGCTGCTATCTTCTTTTGGACAAGCTCCACGCTAAGGCGGGGAGATAATCTTGGAAGTGCCTCCTGTAATAAGTAATATTTGGTGAGATTATAAGTTTGGTAAAGCATATTTGAACATATGAAATGTCTTTGCTACATCCACGCTATTTAGAGTTGCTTGCCAGGACCATTTCCTCAAAGTTCTCCATGAAATGTCTTTACTTATAAAAGAAGCTGTCATCCAATTTATTTGCATCTTTCTCTGCATTCACCATCTTTTTTGTATGTACTGTGAGTCAGAGTGAGTGGGCTTTTGCATGTTTACTTCAGCCATCTTTTATCCATTCTGAGTCAGTCTTTCCAGCTTTTCTTGTATGGGATAAATCTCATCTCTGTTACACTTTTCTGCTCAGAGAACACCTTCCCAGGTCCAATCTAGACCAATTTCACGGCTAGTTACATGGGAAAATGGGGAGAAAGGAGCATTTCTGTCTCTGGAAAGTGAAAAGTATTCATCATAAAGACACTATATAGATAGAGTTCCTCGTACTGCTTTGAGGCGGCTAAACTTTTATATTCTCAATTCACTCATCTTCGTAATTTCTTCTCCATCTGCCACACCACACTAATTTCACTTCTAGATAGATCAATGTTGTCCTGAATCCAACTTTCTTAACTTTTGCACCCACCTAGGTTCCATTTGTTTCCACGTACATTAAGGGATGAACAGCAATTTGGTGTCTAAAATTACCCATGATTCCTTTCAGAACAAACAAGTAGTAAAAGATTCATGGAACAAACAATTTTAAACAGGTATCCGAGAATCAAAGATTGGGAAGAATACAAATACCGACCTCTGTGCCGTCTTCCAGGACTCTGGCCAACACAGGTATCTCGTACTGGTAAAGCCTCTCCCACTCAGGATTGCTCGTAATATCCCTTATCTGTCCGAAACCACATCAGTCATGTTTCAAAGCAATCACATTCGAGCAAGATTTGAGCTAAAAACAATTTCAATTCGAAAGCTATATTTCCATTTGGCTTAGAAACCTCGAGCTGTTACCACAATTCACGCACTTGGACAATTCAAATCCACAAAAAATCACTCCCAAAGTTCACATTTTAGTCCGCAACACAGAAATTCACATAAATATCTGCACGAACACAGCCAAGAACGAGAATTCGTAACTCGAACACACTGACAAGTTAAAACTGGAACCTGTAACTGGACATCAGAAATGGAATTCATGCCAGAAAGAGAGAACGCAGCATCGAGTTTTTCTTTGAGGCCATCACACAAACAGCATCCGGGCTTTGAGTAGAGTATCAGTTTTCTGGGCGTGGAGGAAGAGGAAAAGGAAGCTGAAGCTGTAAAGAATGCGAATCTAGTATTTGGGGCGGTGGGGTTAGCAGCTGATCGGCAATGCTGAAATAGTTGGGGCCTGGTGGCCGCACTTGCAATCGCAATCCTAACAACACCCATTCTTGTTTCAATATCTCTGTCGCTTCTCAAAAGTCTAATCCTTTTGCTGACGGAAACTAGCGTGCCCAGAATTGGTTAACAACTAGATATGCGTCTTTAGCTTAAACCGGAAAAGTCGTCAGAAGGAAACTCTAAGGAACTATATTCACGCTTTCTATTCCTCGGATTTTAGGCTTGCCCATTTTTATCAATCCCGGTCCATGTCTCTAAGTCAAGATGTTTAAGATTTTTTAGCACATCAAATGTCATAAACCATACAATAAAATGTTATTGCCAAATCATTCATCCTTCCATTGCTAAGATTGGACCTTATCATAAAAAAATTGTGGATATATATATACACACACGTCTATAATAATTTTGTCTTTTAATTTAAATTATTGATGTATTAAATTAATTTTTAATACATAAAACTATTTATTTATTTGTTAAATCGTCTATTACGTTTAAATCATCCAATAATTAAGACCGAAAACAAATGAAGCATAGGATTGGAAGTTGTTTCAAAGTTGAAACAGAAACCTAAATATCACACGCTTGCAACAATATTTAGATATATAATCTAATTAGCTGAGTGATGTCTCGAAATAGAAATTCTCAATTACTTAGAAAGAAATAAAGCAATTTTGAGTAGGTGTATAGCTAGTTTTATATGAATATATCTACTGCTTGTTTAGACAGATAGATAGATGAGGTTTGAGTGAGAATACAATCATATACCACTTTAAATTAATGTGGGATATCGAAAACCTTGGCACCCTACACTTTATTAATTCCTCTCATTTCAAATCCGTCCTAATTAATAATTAATCATTCATATTAATTATATATTTTAATTAATAAATAATGATTACTAATATAGATAAGTATACGTCACTATTGAAGTGAATGGATCGACACCTACGTATCAGTGCTATTAATTTGAAAAACCGATGTTAGAATTAGAGGATCCCAAGTTGACTTAATTTGGCGTAATTAATAAATAATGTGGAATTGGTTTAATATGTGGATTCCTATAACTTGTGAATAATATATATTTAAAATAAGTGAGAATGAAGGAATGGGATAGGAATATCTGATGAGATGAGGTCAAAATGAAGTTGGGTTTTCGTTCAATGAAAATCCAAATCAGAATGCATTAAGATTGAGACAATATATAATAATAGTAATAATAATTCCAGTTCCTGCACTTAGTCAAAATTAATATCATTGGTTTTCATCCCATAATTTTAATCGTTGACATTAACAGACAGTGATATCCCTTTCATGATTCATTAAACTTATAACAAAAATAATAGTTGATGTAAGATTGAAATAAATATATTTAATTTTTCTCCACAACTATATATGTTTTACTTGTATAATTTTCTAACACGGCCTGCAATGTCTTATTATTGTGAAAATTTTAGCATCGGAAAAACTCAACATTTAAAATTTTTAAATAAGATGACCGTTTAACATTGCATAGTAAATTAAAATTATATATAAAATATAAAAAATGTCGAAAGTGAATAACATTATTGAAGCAGAGCAGGTGCTAGAATTCTCGAAATGACTTTAAAAAGAAATAGCAGTGGACAGAAAGGAGTGGGAGTGGCATACATACTCAACTACGTGTACATGAAAAGACATTCACAATAATAATAATAATGATAATTGCGGGTAGACGCATACTATTTTTTGCATATATTCAGTTGTAAACAAATTAAATTCCAACCACATTAATTAATATTTAAAATTACAATATTGGATCTGAAAATTGAAGAGTGAGTGTCATATCAAACGCTTTCGAATTGTTAGGAATTTGTGGAGGGTGGGAATCCACCAAATTCAACGTTGGAATCTTACGACGAAACCACCAACTTTACTTTCATTTGATTTTGTCCCCAAAGTGCTGTACTAATGCACACCCCTACCCCCCCATTAATTATTTCACTACCTTTGTTTCATGCATGCTCCAATATAATCCAACCTCACTAATTAAACAATTAATCATACCCCCCCTTTTTCTTTCTCTTCTTTTCTCCAAAAACATTAATTAATCCAACTAAAATTTCACTAATCAATAATCACATTCTAATTAATTAATGATTAATTACTTGGAAACAAAACATATTGTGGGTGTCGAGTTTTAATTGAATTCTTGATTAATTGAATCTTGATTGAAGTGACAAATTACTACTTGTTTTTCAATCAATTTTGCCCACTCATCATACTTATAAATATATACTCTGAAAATTTAATTAAGCAGGATCGATTTTACTTTCTTGAACTAACAATCATTGGGACCAATTACGGCAGCAGTTAGGTTGCACTACTCCACTCATCATCACTACTCATTATCTCCATCATGCATGCATCTATAATATACTATATATGTACTCCTACATTAATCATATTAATATGAAATTTACTTATATAATCCCAACTAATTAATATGCATGAACTAATTAAGTTTTTTTCTGACTATTTCTATATATTTTACTGCAATTAATTAAGAAAAAAGAATGCTAGCTAGTATCAAATTATAAAGAATAATTTCGTTAAAAAAATCTACTAGTATTGAAATAGTACGTAGCTACTTGTCGTAATTTAAGTAAAAGGTCGATAACTAGCTAGGAATTAAATAATTTGCATGGGAGCAGAGTTGTTCAAGTATGATTAGTTAGGTAATTAATATTATAGGTTGGAGATAGATATGAATTATTTAAAAAAGTTATGTCCTTGTCCAAAATTCCTTTAATAAAGGGCCTTAAAGTATATACACATATATACAGCTAAGAAGATTTCCCGCACGCAACTAAAAAGTTGAGCAAAAATACACCATCTTTCCATTCATTTAATTTAAAACCTCCACACCATCTCATGAAATGGACATATTAATTCCCTAGCTGCACTATAGGACAAACTTCTCTCCCACATCTTTTTTTACCATTTTTGTTCTTTTTTTTTTTTTAAAAAAAATAATTATATTTATATTCATGATATATGATCTATTTACACTTTTGTCGACGTTTCTAAGAAATGCATTTGTAATTTTTTAAAAGATAAGAATAATTTATGTAAATATACAATAAATGAGAAAGTTACATATATATATATATCCCTTTTTAAAAATGTGGTCGGTCTTGTTGAGTCCATGTAAACGTACATTGACCACTTTAATTATTAAGATCTTTTAGTGAAAAGCAACTAATCATATTATATATATTATTATAATTAATTAAAAGTGAAAACGATACAATTAATGACCACTAATCATCTCAATCGATTCTCATAGACTACGAGAAATTAAGAAGTATTTATATAATTGACATAAAATAATTAATTACATTAGACATTTAATTAATGAGAACTTTGGGATTTAGAATTGGTATATATGTATGAATGAATAGAAAGGTAGACCACTAATTAGTGTGGCAACTAGTATACGTTAAACAACTTTTTCTTAATTAAACACAAATGATTGGAAAGAAAAGACAGCTCTACTATTAATATATAACATGAAACTAATTAATAAATATTAATACCACTAAGTATTAATTATGGTAATTAATACTAATTAAGTATGACTAAGAAACAAGAAATCCAAAATTAAAAAAAAAAGAAGAAGTAATTAATTATTATTTATGGTAGCAATGGGCAAGTAAAGTGTCCACTCATAATCCACACAAAAGAAACAGCAGCCTTATATGCATCAATCATACACCACTAAACCCTAACAATCTTTTGTGGTCAAAAAAATTCTCATAAACCCCACTTTCCAAATAATAAAAAATTATAATAAAAACGAAAAACTTTCTTCACATTACATTAAAATAGTATTTGATGGTCAAAAGATTTTTAATCATTTAGGGTTTGCTTTCTCTTTTTTTTCCAAATAATAGGAAAAATGATCAAAGGGTTGTTGTTGCTTGAACAATAGGGTTTGTCTTTCTGGTGATGGATAAGGGAATCTTAAAGGAGAATAAAAAAGTTAGTGCCCCATATAGGGTGTTATATTCAAAATAATGTAGGTTTCCTCATTCTTTGATGCTTTGAGCACTTTTGTGTGTATAAAAGGCCGTACCCCATTTTTCTGCATTCCATCCTCATTCCATTGCATTGCATGCACTACCACCACCTAGTACTTGACTAGTGTCGTGTAAGAACACATATCAAAAGATAAGAGAGAAATTAATATGGGTAGTGAGCAAAACTTGTGTGCTAGCATGAGTGTAGTTTTCAACAAAATGAAGCCTTATTTGGCTATGATCTCCCTCCAATTTGGGTATGCCGGCATGTACATTGTCACCCTTGTTTCTTTCAAACATGGGTTCAGCCACTGGATCTTCGTTGTCTACCGTCATGCAATTGCTACGTTGGTTTTCGCCCCTTTTGCATACTTTTTAGAGAAGTAAGAGCTCGGTATTCGTTAATGTTTTTTCAATCTATGTACGTATATGACGAAATATTAACGTGCAATTTGGTTTGGTATTTTCAGGAAAATAAGGCCTCAGATGACAAAATCAGTATTCTTCAAGATCATGGTGCTTGCTTTCTTGGAGTAATGCCCTTAAACACCTCACATGTTTTTACGTACCAGTTTAATTCATTGTAGCTGATGAGCAAGACTCTTAATTATTTAATAATTATGATGATCAGGCCGGTGCTGGATCAGAATTTGTACGGCGTGGGAATCCAGTATACATCTGCGACTTTTGCAGCCGTCAGTCTTAACGTTCTCCCCGCCGTAACCTTCATAATGGCCGTCATTTTCAGGTATATACACTTACTTCAAATTACTCACCATCCGTTCAATATGTATATTAAATTTATCAATATATATACATATATATTGAGTTAAGTAAAAAACTAAATAACTTCTTTTCCAAAAAGTTTGATGGGCTTTATATAAAAAGTTAAGGTAGTTAGTAGAAAATTTTAATTTAAATTGAATTTGAATTTATTGTGTAATTAATGTACAATTTAAGAAAAATAAGTAATTATATAATAAATATATTATATTTATTTTATAATTAATTAAAATTGATTTGGGGTAGGATTTTATTGAGCATCAGTCATCACATATTACATTTGACATGGAAACCAACAACGTCATCAAACTGCGGTGGTTCGTAGCTAGTGGAGAGTTCATCAATTGCCACGTAGAAAGCATCATTCTTGTTGCTTTCTTTCTTTTCATTTTTATTTATTTTTTAATCCGTATTGCCTTTTCACTAATGATTATTGCCTTTTCACCAACTATACGACTTGCACCAAATATATATATATATTTATTTATTTATTTATTTGTAAGGAGGAAAAAGAAAGAAATTTTCATATATTATTTTCAGTATTATATTTTGAATAAATTAAGTAAGTATTAAATTTGCTATATCTAAATGAATATTGCACAAAAATTAATGCATGAAATGAAATGATGGGTCAGGTTGGAGAAGGTGAATCTGAAAAAGGTGCACAGTTTAGCTAAGGTGATCGGTACAGTAATAACAGTTGCCGGAGCAATGACCATGACACTGTACAAAGGCCCGGCCGTGAATATCTTGTGGTACACTCACGGCAGCAGCCACCAAGACGCCGCCAGCAGTTCCGCCGGCCAGCACTGGGTCGCCGGCACAGTTATGTTGCTCTTGTCTATTGTGGGCTGGGCTGCCTTCTTTATCTTGCAAGTAAGCCAATTCTTTTTCTAGCAAAATTACTTCTGTTAACAAAAACGATTAATTTATTTTTGTTAATTAGAGTTTTAATTCTATTAAAGAATTTTTGTGGTGATGATGATCTGTTGATGAACAGAACAAGACATTGAACGAGTACCCTGCGCCGCTGTCCTTGACTGCTTTAGTGTGTCTGATGGGAACGGTGGAAGGTGGAGTGGTGGCTGCAATAATGGAGCACCGTAAGAGTGCTTGGGCTATTGGTTTCGATTCAAGACTTCTAGCTGCTGCCTATTCTGTCAGTGAATATTCAAACTTCTAAATCTTAATTTTTTTTTTTTTTTTGAGTTCTTGAATTTTAATTAACGTGCGTATATTGTTGATTTCAGGGCATTATTTGCTCAGGACTTGCATATTACATGCAAAGTGTTGTGAACAAGGTACGAGGTCCGGTGTTTGTGACAGCATTCAGTCCTCTCACAATGATCATCACAGCTGTGTTGGGAGCCATAATTTTGTCCGAGCAGGTTCATCTTGGAAGGTATGCACGTAGCTGTAGTCGTAGCATGAAAATGTTTGACGGGATTTAACTAATCAGTTATGTAGCTATAGTTGTAGTATAGTACTAACACATATTCCGGTCATTTGCTGTTTGCAGTTTAATTGGAGCACTGATCATAGTATTTGGGCTATACTCTGTGGTGTGGGGCAAAAGCAAAGAGAATTCAGCTGCAAACAAACTGGCATACGACGAGGAGAGAGCACAGGAGTTGCCTGTAACGGACAAGGATATGCAGGGCGTTGGTGATGCAGATATAATTGAAACTATTGTGAAATCAAAGAGTCATCAGAAGAAGAATTCCCCACAGGAAGGCGCATGAAGAAGCATTAATTTACCCACTCTCCCACCCCCACCCCTACCCCTACCCCTACCCCTTCCCCCTCTTATCTTTTGTGTCACATGTAACATCTGTTGCAAGAAATGTTTGTTCATCCTCTAATGTTCGTGCAATGTATGGAATGAGAATCCAATACTTGTTTTTGTGCTTCTTGTAATTCTCATGTATTTCAATGGGATAACACGTTATAAAATGACGTTGCGTGTTGCATTTAATATTCATACGTCATGTACGTATTTTTCATATATAGGTGTATAGTTCATACATATACACATTAATATTTTTTTTTTTTTTGGGAACCTCAATATTACAAGAGGTACTCCTAAAATCAGCAAGAATTTGACAAAGGTCAAGTGAGGATGTAACTAGGGTACTATAATTGCATTTGGGCCAGCCCATAAAAAATTGAAACTCCAACTCCCCATCCAAATTACGAAGTGGGTTGATTTCTGTCTAACATGCTGTGATTGGTCGGGAGTTGGGCTCATCATCAACTGAATTACCAGCCTGCCTGATGAGATGTTACTCATTGATTCGGTTAAAGTCGCAGACTCGCAGGCAATAATTTTAATCTCTCAAAGAAAGAGGAAAAAACAAGAATCTCAGCAATTTCTTGGTTTCTTTCTGTTTAAAGACGTCAATTCCGCTATTCAATAATCTCTGGCAGTCATCTGGGTTCTGCGTCCGATGGAGTGAGAGAAAGACAGAGAGAAATGTGTGAGGAAAAGAGCAATCCAAAAAATTGAAAATCCAAAACAACCAGAAACAGTTGGCTAATACAGTGGTCAATCAAGAAAATGGCGATGTGGGTATTCGGATACGGGTCGCTGATATGGAAAGCAGGGTTCCGTTACGATGAACGCCTCGTGGGTTTCATCAAAGACTACCGCCGTGTCTTCTACCAAGGTTTCTAAATCATTATGTTGGTATTAGATTTGCTTGTTCCCCTTGTTTCCAACTGAAGGCTGGTATGTGTTTTGGTTAGGTTATCAGGAGATTTGTTTTGACATGGTATAGAATTTAGTGGAGGAAAGTAAATCAAAAAGCATATGGTTTTCTTGTTTGGACAAACATACTTTGTGTAAAAACATCAGCCTTAAACTATTCTGTAGCATGAAAAAATTTAAATACATTGTTGAATGTCAATCGTGTCATTATTATGTTTATGCAAGCATTTAATCATTTGTTTTTTTTGCTAATACTGAACAAATGAATATGGATTTCATAACATTTTCTTCCCTGAAATCCAAGAACCAAGAAACAGCATTAATAATTTGCACTTGTTTTTTTAATTTTCAGGAAGCACTGATCATAGAGGCACTCCAGAGTTTCCGGGCAGAACGGTCACATTGGAGCCTGCAAAGGGGGAAGTATGCGTAAGTGGTTTGTTTCTTTCTTTAATGGACTTTTTCTCCTGCAAAGTTTCTGTAGAACACGCATATCGTGCAAGATAAACATCCTTAAGTTTATGGAGACTGATGATGACAAAATGGCAAGACGGCCTGCATTTGGCCGAACAATGCTAACCTTGAAATAATAGATTCTACTGCAGGCAAAACTTCCCTGTTTTCTGTAATATGGTTATTTTGAGGGTATAAGTCACAAGGATGTGGGTTGTTGAAGAGCTTTCACAAACTTCTTTAGAACTATGTCTTTCTGTACAATGAGGTTTATGCTTTGTATCATCTTCTAAAGCTGGTTTTACCGCTATCCCCCCTGCTGATATATGCTTCTAGATGCAAGTTAATAACTGTGTTTAAATCTTTCTAAACACGTCATGAATTATATAAGTTTGATGACTCGTTGACATGCGAGACAGTGGGGTGCTGCTTACAAAATAACCCATAAGGAAGATCAACTTACGGCTTTGGAGGTAGGTTTTTACGTTTACAGAATAAATATGACATTGTATACTCACGTCCAAGAGCATGAAATGCTTAAAGACTTAATGGTCAATTATTTTATTTTATTTTTTCTTATTGAATAGTTCTGGAATCTCAGTTTATTTTCTTTTCATTTCTCCTTTTTAACAAAAGTAACACACAACCATATTGCAGCATCTTGAAGTAAGGGAGAAGCAATATGACAAGAAAGCTTATGTTGATTTTTTCACTGTAAGGCTATGTTTATTTCAGACGTATTTCGTTCAAATTTTTTAATGTATCAAACTTATGATATCAAAGTAAATCATTAAGTTTTGTTTCAGGAGCCGACTGCTTCAACACCGGCTGTTTCTAATGTCATGGTGTAAGTCGCAAGAACCGCTACCTATTTTGTGAGACTTACATGCTATGCTGCAGACTGTTTCTGTATCAACACCTACATTTGAACTGTCCAGATATATAGCATCTGCAGACAAGAAGCAGAACCAGAACTACTTGGGACCTGCCTCTCTAGAAGACATTGCCGTGTATGTGTCTTTCTCACATATAGTGCAAGAAACTTTTAAGCCAACACAATTGAAAACTTGATCCATCTGTACAATTCATTTTAAGTTGGTTCGCCAGAATAGAGTCAGTCTTTTAAGTCCTTGATGTCTGGAACACTCTTTCCATTCTGCAGTCAAATTGTTAAGGCAGAAGGCCCCTCGGGACCAAACAGAGAGTACCTCTTCAAACTGGAAAATGCACTTATCCAAATAGGTAAATGGCTTTTCGTTCATGTGCCCATAAAGAGTTTCAAACTGCACATTTTGCTATTTCCGTTTCTTTTTATTTCATCATTTTCTGGTTTTATCACTTGGTCTAAATTTGAGACTTCGATTATTCTAAATCGGATTTCAATTGTAGGATGTGAAGATAAGCATGTCACTGATCTGGCCGATGAAGTGAGGCGCATACTGTCACTACAAAGGGAATTGACTGTTTAATGATATCGTTACACCAGGATTGCTAAATAGAAATGAACAGCATTTAATATTATTTAATTGGAATGCTTGAGACAATCATGGTGGCTATCCAGTTGAGGATTAATATTTGATTATTACATCTCCATTTCCTTACCATACTTTTTTGGTTAGATGATAACATAATCTTGCCAAGCTAGTTCATAATCAGGCATGAATCCACTCATCCGCAGATAATACAACCACAGAAAGGACCATCTAAGTCGCCACCAAATCGCTGCTATTGCAGTCTGAATTTTCAATCACAACAGTCGACACTATATTACAGAATCTCAATATTCAACTCAATTTACATTTATGTACATTTGACACTCAGTAACAGAACCAAACATTTTTCATGGATCTTTCCAACATTAATATCAAGTTGTAATTATTAGAATTTACACACGAGAACAAAACCCTATCTTATAGGGCCTTTAGAGCCAGTTTGGTCGAGTGATGAACCCCGAGTGTAGCAAGTTTCAGAATAGCACGACCTTGGTACAAACTGCAAAAGAGAAGCTCCATTAAGCACATCAACTTACTTTCCAGGTAAGTCACAAAGCAAATGAGGTCAAGAGTTCCACTGACAGCCAAATGTCCAACAATGGCAATTACAGTTTCTTTGATGATGATCATGATGGAAGTCAAGTTGAAATTCTTTTTTACTTTCTGCTCAAAGAGAGTAAATTCATGATAATCCTCTTTTTATTATCTCTATCAGTATTAGTATTCCCGTACAACAGCCCTTCTGCATGCCTTTGGAGGTTGTAAAGCATTTATGTACAAACACTTGGGTTCTAAGGCTAGCTTATCACAGCTATATAGCAAGTTAGAATAGCCTCCTGGTCATTAGTGCCAAAGTCAACAGCTAGACGTGAAAGTGAGCAACGCATACTATACACACAGCTCCCAGTGTAAAAAATTTACTCATTTTCATCTATACAAGGCAGTCTTAGAATATCAACACTTACCTTGCTAGAGCAAGACCCCATGTAGCTAGAGTGCAAAGCATCCTCCCAGCATGCCAAATGTTTAGCATTTTCTCTACTTTATTCATGCCTCTCATTTCTTTCATCAAGGCTGTAAGTGATAAAATATTCATGAGATTGCAACCATCCAAATTCTCACCACCAAACGAAACCCAAAAATACATTTGCCAACAATGATTCCCAAAATCAGGCTTTAGGTTAACACAAAGTTGTTATGTGACATCCATGTATCTACATATTTACAACTTTTACTATCCACAGAACTACTATCCTAAAAGGGCCTCGAAATAGACTGGAAAGTGGTCAGGTAAAGAACCGCAAGTATTACCTTTCTGTAGCTGCATAGAAGTCAAATTCTGCATTTTCAGACAAAATAACATTGTGAGTTTAGAGATATGAATAGTCATAACAGCAAAAAAGTGAATCACCATCAGGTCATATACCAGAGCTTTTGGGTTTGCCACAATGCATCTAGCCATAAAGGTAGCAACTCCATCCACCACATGCTCAGCACTTACAATTACATAATTTTCATTGTCAATTCGACTCTTCTCTTCAACATTATTAGGGACCATTTCCTCTGAAACCCAGACCCACCAACTTGGCTCCTCATGATCAACATTTATCAAAACTTCTGCTTTCTCCAGATCTTCACCTGATCACATTTCCAAAACAAGTTGCAAGGCATCAGCACTAACATCTACTCTACCCAAACTCTTGCAGAGCAACATTGACTATTTTCACCTTTTATTACTAAAGATTATCTTTACGACAACCATGATATACACAAATTGTCTGCAATTGGTGAGTTCTGGAATCAACAAACATATCATATTGAACCGGAAAACATAAGAAAAATAATTTACAAAATGAATAATAATACAATTGCAGAATTTTAAATATAACAAGGTACTTGAGTTCTCCATTAGACAACAAAGACTATAACTTGTCGCACCACAATTACAAATATCTCCCAGATATACCAAAAGGAAAAAAGGTAACATTTTTAAGAGTATGACGAGATGGAAAACCTGATGGGTCATCAAAAGGGAATGAGCAGGTAGATTTTTGACGGAGGGATGCAAGTTCATTCAAAAAGCTTTCAGAACTAACAGCATCCAAAAGCCGATCGTGAAGCTGCAATTGAATTAAAATCGGACAAAACATAATAAATTTCCCCAGATATAAGCTCCAAAAAGGAAAAATGAAAAGAAACAGAATTACATACATCAGATGGACAATCATGCAATAAGGTAGGTGAACTGGATATCTGTTGGAGGAGATTCAGATTATTCTGGAGCAATTGGCGAAGCCGTTCATTTTCGGACCGTAGGGCCTCAATATCCAAATCTCCTCTTTCCTTCACTTCCGGCGCCGGCGGCGTCTCGTGATGATGGTGGTGGCAGCATTCAACGGCGGTCCACGCCACGTCAGCAACCTCCAACACCGTCTTCGCCACCTCCATCGACATATGCCCAACCATCGTTCCTTTGCTTTAATTTTCTCTCTGCACGTTAGGGTTTGGACGACACGATAATTGTCCGTGGTATAGAATTTGTAAGGGTAAGTCCCCATTTCAACCTCAAAATAATTCATATTTTTTAATTAATTTTAAATTAATTCCTTCAGCAGTTAATTTTTTATATTATCCCTATCAAACATTTTTTTTACAAGAATTGCTTCACTTTCCATCTTTTTATTGCAATTTGGTCCCTCATATATTAACTTAAACAATAATTATTATTTTATTTAACAATTATCATTTAACATTTATTTAGATGTTTGTGTACATTTAATTTTAAATTTTTAGAATTTACTTTTTCTTTTAGACATATATATTAATTGGATAAATAAAAAATATTAAAAAGTAGAAGAAAGTTATGAGAAATTATTGAAAAAAAAGGGAGAGAAAAAAGAGAAATAAAAATTGAGAAGAAAGAAAAGCACAAATTAATAAAATAATTTTTAAAATTAAAAATGACAAACAAAAAAATTGAAGAAAATAAAATGAGGATATTCAATTATATAGAAGTAAAAATAATAAGTTGATTAATCATATTAATATAATTGTCATGAATTTATTGAACTTCTGAAATTTTTAGTATAAAAAAATACTTGAATGAATTAAGGAGTTTTACATACCCTATTCTTTAATATTTTAGTTGATATATTTATTTTCTTAATTTATGCTCTAATTTTAAAAGTTTTTTATTTAAATATTTTTGCTCTATTTTTTTATTCAAACTATTTTCTTCAACTTATTTATTTATTTTTTTATTTGGAAAATTCAATAAACTTTTAAATTTACAATATTTATGTTAATATATTTTTTTTATTAAAACAGTTATATTTTTTTAAATTTAAATAGAAGGGTCAGATTGTAATTAAAAAATAAAAAAGTTAATTCATGATTTTATGTTTTAAAAAAAAAAGAAAAATTTCATAAGGTTAATATAAAAAAACCACTTATTGAATGGACTAATTTAGAGTGAACTAAAAAGACAATGACTATTTTAAAATTAAGATTAAAATGAATTTTATCCAATTTTGTAGTGTATGTTACGTATAGACTCCTTCGCAGCTAATGATTGATTTGGATTTTGCATAAAACCCCCTACACTTTGCTGAAATTATAAAAGACCCCCTAATTTTTTAATAAACTAGCCTTTAAGAAAAAAATTTGCACCACCTCGCCCTCATCAGTAACTAAAGGTGTCCAATGTAATAATTTATGTTCAAATTTGTATCATAACATAAAATACTATGAAGATTTATATGACCTTAAATTGCTGATAGGCAAAGAGATTTAGACAGCAACACCACAAAAATACACCAAAAGTTACTAGGCAGAAAAAGATTTGAAGACAACATGGAATGACTGGTCATCTGCATCTAAAATTTTCAAACAAAAGTGATAAATGTTTAAATACAACATACTCATAGAACCATGAACCAAACCAAGCAAAACGTCCCACTGTCCCGCCACGCAAATGAGGAAATTACAATGAGAATGATAATACAAACTTCACAAACAGACCTAATACAAGCATAATCGGAAAGCTAATTGAGTGGTCCGTTAAGAAGCCAGCACCGGAGGAACCAGAGGGACTTCCGGTTGGTCCACCTGCTGGTGGAAATCCAAGAACTGCACCAGATGAGGGCACTACAGAGGATTTTGGGTTGGTTGTTGGAATACCACCAGACTCTGATGGTGCTGGTGCTGGAGAAAATACCGAATCTGGGAGTACTGTAGGTGGAGCAATTAGTTGAGGAAACTGCTGGGTTCCTGCATAATGATCCAACAAGAGGAACATGAAAAAGATCACAAGAATGAAAAGTGGTTTAGCTATAATGATCTG
The DNA here is from genome assembly GCF_026168435.1 of Sesamum indicum. NCBI lineage: Eukaryota > Viridiplantae > Streptophyta > Magnoliopsida > Lamiales > Pedaliaceae > Sesamum > Sesamum indicum. The sequence goes on along the minus strand of NC_142659.1, from coordinate 30,891,050 downwards.
GGCTTGGGTAAGAATGTTGATTAATAACTAATTTACCTGGGCATCTAGGTTGGAGGGATGTGGACAGTCTGTGGACAGAAAGACAACACTAGGAGTTAACTGTCGTTTCTAGGTCAAAAGACAAAGTAATGAAGTAGGAATGAGTTTAAAGCATACGTAGAAGCAATGCTCCCATTCACAAAGCCACTGTAATTGCAAGAAGTCACATTGCAACCAGCACTGGTTTGTTGCGTGGTTATGTTTCCTAACATCAGATTACTACTTCTGCATTGCATGCTCGAACAAGAAACTGCTAATGAAGCCGGCATGCAGTATAGACTACAAAATCCCAGTAAGTTGTTAGATATTTCTCTAACATCAGGAGTAGAAATGCCTTTCTAGGCAGAAAACCAGATATCTCTAAGAGAAATTGCTTACTCACTTGCGACTCCCTGGTCCACAACTGCACTGCACACAGTGACTAGCGGTTATGGCATAACTCCCATTTGGGACGACCAAGCCATAGTCCTTTGCATACGTTGGGAAATTTGATGCACAAGCTGCAAATAGCATTATGTGGTTATTCATAACAAAGTTGATGAAAAAGTACCATACAAAGGCATTAATCGGGCAAGCACATAAAAATATAGGTGGCAAAAGCATATGTAACCATGCTTGCCCTTCCTATTGCAGTCATTGCAGGCGGAAAAGTTTTATGCCTTGAGCAGAAGAAAATGTGTTGAGTGAAAAAGAAAGAATCAAGTGGACAACCTAGAAGTCTTGTGAGTTGTGAAACAGAAACTACATACAGTAAACCAGCAACTCTACTATTATGTAAGCAGTTTCATAAGAAAATCCCCCCAGAAACTCGGCCAGATGACATACCAGAAATCATGAACAAGCATGTAATTTGTTAAGACAACTATAAACAATAGGAGAATTAACAAAACAGGGTAGTTTTAGAAGTCTGGAGTCTCTACGGAGCATGGTACTGCAAAAGAATACGCAACCTATATCCACAAAAGTCTCAATGAACAGAATTACACAAGGTAAAGTGAAAAAAATAGCTCAAGACAATTATCCATAAAGAACAACAACCCATTATGCAGTTGAAAGGCGAAAAACACCATCAAGACTAACAGGTTCTTTCAACAAACATGTTTTCAGTAATGTAATAATTCCATTCACATAAACTATAATAAAGACAGCATCCTCTTTTACCACCACAGCTTATCAACTCCAGATTGGGTCCTCAAGACATCATTACTATCACAACCCCAAGGATTGGTGCATACAAAACAAGCATATGACATCAAAACTCAAGACAATGTAAGCTATAAAAGTATTATGACCACATCAGCAAGGACCACATTCACCACACATTAGAAACAGAATCACTAACCAGACAACGGAATGGCAAGAATATCACCATCCTTAATCTCCGCACTCCCCAGCGCATTCACATTCATCAAATCACTCACAGTCGTGACATACCTTGCCGCAATTCCTGCCAAGGTGTCCACATCCTTCACCACATACGACATATAAACCGCAGGCAAATTGTTGTCAGTGTTATTAAAGCAAGTACACGGTAACGGAATATTCAGCTGAGTCCCAACAGCGATCACCGAAGGATCCGAGAGCTCGGCCTTAGAGTTCGCCTCCTTAATCTGATCAGCCGAGACGAGGCCGCCGTAGACGGCGGAGGAAATGGAGGAGAGTGTGTCGGAGGGGCGGGTCTTGTAGGAAACAGAGTTGGATTTGCGGATGCCGTCGACGCAGGAACAAGGAATGGGGATTTTGAGGAAGAGTTGGGAGGGAAGAATGTGGTTCTCGACGTCAGGGTAGGAAATGTCGATGGCGTTGGTCAAGAGTAGGGAGATGGGATCAACGGAGAAGAGGGAGGCGACTTCGGAGACTTTGAGGTCGGTGTAGAGGGTGTAACCCACGAGGGAGGAGCAAGTGTCGGAGTTGGAGCATGGTTCAATGGTGGATTTAGAGGCGGCGCGTGGGAGAAACGCACCGAGCGTAAGGAGGAAAAGGAGGGTCGCAGTTGGGAGAAGTGGGGGCATTTTATGGGGTGGAAAAATAGACTTCAAACTGGGGCGTGGACAGTGTCGAACTGAGAAGAATGTTTCACCTGAACTGGGATTTGCCAAAAGAGTGGGTTGCTCAAGAAGATAGCCTATGTTTGTGGGGACTTTGCTCGAATGTGTGTCTGAGTTTCTTCAAGTGAAAAGAGTGTTAAGAGGTGGTTGTTTGAGTTTGAGTTCAGGTCATCCAAACCCAGTTCAAGACGCTCACTCCTCAAACTGTTCGTGTGTGTGTGTGTGTGTGAGAGAGAGAGAGAGAGATGAGGAAAGGTATTTGAAAGAGTGGAGGAAGGGCAAAGGGAAAAGAGAGAGGCAGCGGAGGGGACAAAGGTTTTTTTGAAACAGTACACTCTACTGTGTGTGTGAGGGTACATAGATACATATCATCATCAGTATTCAGACAGCAGTCCGGTTCTTGATGTTGGGGTCACCCCCAGGCCGCATGATCCTACGCACTCGCCAACACCTTTTTTACTAATTTGCCCCCTTAAACCTCGCACTCCCCCTTTCCCTTCTCTTTTGATATTTTAGTCAGTATTAGGCTAATTTAAACGTTTGGTGGTAAGGATAATATGGTAATTGAGAAAGCGTGGGATTCGAGAGTGAAAGGTGCAACCTGGAATTGAGGTGTACCCCACTACACTACTCTCTCTCTCTCTCTATCTAAGTGCCTGTGGTTTTGGGCCTGTCTTCATATAATAAACCCTGTCCTCCTGGGAAAAACTTTTGATTGCCATATCTTATAGTGGGGCCCTCTTTCCCAAAAGAATTAGGCCCATTGGAAGATGGTGGGAGTGGGTTGAAGTTGTCGATGGATCCTATTCCTTCTCTACTTACTGGGCCTCCAAGTTGCATTTTATTGAAAACCTCGGCCCATTGAAATTGTGTATGAATTGGTGAGATGTGAGACAATCATATTCACGTGACGGTGACACAAATATGATTGATGATGATGGATATGGGAGATTGCCATTGCCATTGCCATTGCCAAGCAAGCTGCACTACTTCTGAACACAACACCACTAATTCGTCTTTATGCTGTAAGTTGTGATGCAACTTGCAACTGCATTTCCCTCTTCCTTTTACTTTCACCCCTCGCCACAATTGCTATTCCCAAGGAAGCAAATCATACGCACACTGCACTCTCTCTCTCACCCTCTCAACCCTGAATGAGATTATGGGGTGGATTTTGAGGCAACGTATATGACAATGTTGGACAGAGACAGCATCGAGAAACTACTACACAAATCCAATTGCTCACCAATGATAGTGCTTTGTGAACACTAAATACGTAGGTAACCGTAGAGACTAATATATTTGGAAACACAAGATAAGACGCTTTTACACTGGTGAGTGAGTGGGGCCGGGGGACACCTTAAAAACTGGATATTGCAACTTCTTGTCACAGCGACAAAAATCAAACCTTAATTTATACTATATTTTGTGAAATGACTGATATTAACTAAGTTGCGGGTTTCTGTAATGATACTGATGATACACCTCTCTTTTTAATTAGTGCTATTAAGAGGGATTTAAACAAAAGAAAGAAAGAAAGAAAGAATTGGTATAGTAATGGAGTGGGGACAGGGAAAAGATGGTACAATAAAAGATTCAGCAGTTTCATCATCATCAAAGCTGCTGACTCCCGAATTCATTTCTTTACTATTTTCTGTCCAGTGAGTGAAGTGATTCCCCCGTGACTTTTAACCTACCAAAAATAAATAAATAATACTTTTGTCTGAAAATCACATCTGATTTACATCACCCCATCACTTCTTACATCTAATGCTCCCCGTCTTAATTTGTCCCTTTCCCCAGGACAAATCACACATATATATAGAGACCAGAGTAGATCCATTGTTATGACATTGTGCAAGACAAAAGCCAGTGTTCAGGTGGTGGAAGTAAAGGAAAAAAAGAATGCCAAGTTCAGATTCATTTCTGAGGCAGCTAAGTAGCAAAGAAGGATGGAAATCAACATCCAAGAGGTGGGGGGTGGGTGGGGGGTGGGGGGGTTGTTTGAAGCAAATGAAGATGGATATGCATGGAAGTGGAGATGAAAGGGGTGTGTTTGAGTTTGTGGTGAAGAAAAGAGTAATGGTGGTTGTGGATCAATCTTCACATTCCAAACATGCAATGATGTGGGCTCTTACTCATGTTACTAATAAGGGTGATATTCTCACCCTCCTCCACATTGTTTCTCCTTCTCATCATTCTTCTTCCTCCTCCTCTTCTTCTTCTTCTTCTTATCTTGCTAGCACACTTGGCTCCCTTTGCAAGGCCTGCAAGCCTGAGGTCAGTTCTCTACTTCGTTCTTTGTTTTTGCATTTAACATTGTTCAAATAGTTGTAGTAAGAAATGGAAAAAGTATAGATTTGGAGACCTTGATAACAAAATTTTTATTCAACCGGTGAACAGCTATTTAGAGCATTCCTGTTTTTGTGTTTGTACAGTGTTTAGTAGCTTCTTTCCTGTTCTATACTTCCTTTGCTCTCTAAGGAGGGAGATTTCAGCTATTTTCACTTGTGCAACTTTTTGTTTTTGCACCCATCTTGATCTTTCCAGTCAAAAGAAGGGATGTTATCATTACAAGACATCCTTCTTAATTTTCTTTATCAGAAATTCAGACCCTTTTTATTTGTCTGCCCGCCCGCCCCCCCCCCCCCCCCCCCAAGAAAAGAAAAATGTTTGATGAGCAAGTTTTCTTCTTTATTGAGTTGATGGAGATTGGGTGTTGTGTTCAGGTTGAAGTAGAAGCACTAGTAATCCAAGGACCAAAGATAGACACAGTAATGAGCCAAGTTAAGAAGCTGGAAGTCTCTGTGCTGGTCTTAGGTCAGAAGACTCCCTCTGCATTACTCAACTGGTGAGACTACCATTCACTTTTTTGAGTTCAAACTCAGCCCAATTCTTAAACTCTATTTCTAGCCTCATGAACTGCTTCTTTGATCTCGAGACCAAACAAGAAAATCAACAGATTGTAGAACAAATACCTACAACTCCATAACTATAACAGCTAGTTAATATCCTGTTCTTGGATTTTGGGCAGCCTGTGTTTGCCAAGCAGCAGGGAGGAGTTTGTGGAACATTGCATCAACACTCTGGAGTGCTTAACAATTGGAGTCAAGAAACAGAGCAAAGGAGTTGGTGGCTACCTAATCAGCACCAAATGGCACAAAAATTTCTGGCTCTTGGCTTAGATCACTGTTTAGATCTTAAAAGGGCTGTGGGACTAAATGTATTGTAGAGAATCAGATGATGCGTGTAGAATATATCTGGATTGGTATGCATCAGCCCTGATAACATTACTCTGTAATTTCACATCCTAACTACTACTAACTAGATCTAAACTATTACTTAAAACTGAATGAATCTTTTTTCCCAGTGTATTGTTGTCTGTTAAATTGGGTCCCCTGCTCTTATAGCATAGCAGAAATACTTGAAGAAAGAAAAAGGGCAACGACTACCCAGATGTTTCTGTTGTTTGGATAAATATGATCATCACTATGGGTTAAAACAAAAGTATAGTTCATTGGTTAATTTTCAGTATGACCCCTGGTAAGTAATCCACCAAGAAAAAGAAAAAGAAAAGAAAATAGCTCTTTTCTTTCTACAGCAAACATCTTTGGCCACTTCCCTGCTAGCGGATTTCATGGACAACTCAAACTTTGTCGTCTAATTTGTCATTAGTTAATGGGATCAGCTCCATCTTGCTCCTTGGAGTCCGAGGGGTTCCAGGCGTTTGGTGTGAGAGCATGTGCCTTACGTATCCATAGAAGGTACATCCAACAAGCGTTATAGCACATCCAACAGCGTTCATCAGGGAGATTGGGTTACGGAAGATGAGCCACGAACATGTAACAGCTACTGCAACCTGAAATGAAAAGAGAAATCAGATTTCAAGATTAATACAGGAATGGTGACAGGTATTAGGATGCTAATGCAAAAGACTCCACAAACATATTCAGGCACTGATGAAGTATTAACACAACAGATTCCCAAAGTATGAAGCACCATATGTTCCTTTTCAGCTGCCAACTCAAGTTCTTGAACTAAAGTGTAATGATTCATAGTTTTGCAAAGAAAGGTAGCGAGAATGTCATGGTTGAAAAACCCCAATTCTACAAATGAATCTCATGAATCTCTATCGAATAAAATTTTGGTAGACATCAGATAAAAATTAACAGATAATAGGAGATTGAGTAATCATCAAATGTGAGTAAGACAAGCACCTTAAGATTTCCTGCAACATTAAATGTCACAGCAGTGGTGGAGTGAATGACATAAAAGATTGAAAAGTTCAGGCAGAAGGCCAACACTCCAGACCCAAAAATGATGACAAGAGACGTGAAAAGCGAGGGGCATGTATAAATCCATTCCATAACCCCTGATCCTTCAAGTAGCAATGCTGGCACAGCCAAGATCATAGTTGCAAATGGTGCCATGTAATATACTGTATTTATACTGCAGTCAGCACAAAACATATCGATTTGTTACTGGGAAACATATAAAATATAAGCTGATGATAAAGCAAGAAACAAATGGTCAATTAATACTTTTGATATGTTTACTTTCTTTATGTTCAAACAGTTAGGCAAATGAAGCAACGGCAAGTAGTGCAATTAGCATTAATAGCGACCATGGTAAAAGAATTCAGAAATTGGAAAAGCACTATTTAGATGTATTTACATGCTTGGTAAAATCCTAACAACTAATCGATTCTCTTTATTCAGAAGAAACACAAGGAGAACCCATCGAACATGGGCATAAAAATGAGTTTCTGTTGTTACTTAAAAGTTTTCTAGGTATCAACTTATGGCTTTAGGGGAAGAGTGGGAGCAAATAAGGCAATTACCTATCGAATTTGTATCCATGCAACAGAGACTCTGCAAGAATAGTTTTTGTGGAAGTAGCGAGGCAGCCAAATAAAGCAGCACAAAACCCGAGCATGTTAAAACTGAGCTCTGTGATAGAAGTGAGTAGAATCCCTCCAACAATAGGAATCAGCGAAGCCCAAATTCTCCAGTCAAAGTACTTTTTCCAGATTAGCCACTGCAAGATAACTGTTTCCAAAAGCATGGGAAACAGATGAATTGTCACTTACTAATACAAGAAGGGAAGAGATACTGATGCTAATACAGCTGTTTATGGACTCAAAATCAATAACAAGAAAAAGAATAACAATGGCGCTGTGAAACGACAAGTCCTAATTTATGCACCAGATCAGGGTTTACAAATAGCTTCTGCAACAGGGGTTATCTCTATTTGATAACTAGTTTACAGTTGCAGTTTCCAATGCTTTGGAAAATAATATCACTCAGAACTCACCAGTTGTTGCAGGAGTAAAGGACTTGATAGTTTGCATGAAGGAAACAGGTATATACCGCAGGCTCACATTTCCCAGAACTATATTAATACAAAATATAAATGACATGGGAAATATCCTCCTCCAGCGATCTTCAGGGTCGACCGTAATAAGTGGCTTCAGTTTTAGCACTTTAATTACCAAGTATGCACCGATGGACGATGATATAAAGTGAATACATGACACGGACAATGGATACTTAAAGTCCAGTTTCTGCCAAGAAAAAAAAGAGGAAATTCGGTAAGGAATAAGAATTGCCCGAAACAACATTGTCACAGCTGACGTATATGTAAAAACATGAGAGCAACCTAAAATTATAAACCCACAAACGATCATCACATATAGAACTTGATAAGCAATTGAAGGTAAATTGAACAGTAAAGACAATGAGATGCCGAATGATTATTTTAAGCTGAAAATCATTTAACAAGACTAATGCAACATATTCCATCAATATCACCATCCTTTTAATTGCTCAAGACAAAAACATATAAATCTGATCACTATCTATCAGCTGCAATCATTCAACTTCAAAACTGAAAAGAACGAGAAATAAGTTCTCCAGAATTTCCAGTAACATAACTCAATTAGACCACATTTTGAAATGCCCTTTAATCCACACTTAGAAAGAGTATAGGAGTACAAATAGTCTGATTTGCAAGAAGTAAAAATAGAAAATGAATGAAATTTAAATTATTATAACAATTAACTCTATTTCAAATTAGCCAAAAAAGAAAAACAATTTACTGAAATTGATGAGTATAACTTCAGAAATTTATTGATTTCTTCATTCATTTTGACAATTGAGACACAACACACATAAATAAACTAAAGGCGTACGACACATGAAATCCCCATTAATCCAATAGTTCGCAAAACCATCGCAGATTCGCATTCCTGAATTTCTGAAAACAGAATCAGAACGACAAGAACCAGAATTTCCAGCTAAACATCAATGAAATTTGAAAAAGAGAACACAAAGATCGAGCAGAACCATTAAAAGAAAACTTTAATCGAAGAAAAGGGAAAAGAATCTAGAAAAGAACGTACATAATAGAGCACCAAAAATCTCATAAATGAAACAATTTCACTCACTTGACATCAAGAAACAAACCTGAAAGATCCATTTGTTCATGATGATTACTGTAACATTGAAACCCCACCATTGAAGAATAGCCAGTATGGATCGAACTACAGTCCACTGACACAATCTACCGTCCTCCATAACTTTCCAACCACCCCAGATCAGAATTTTCAATAAAAATCCGAACTTTACCGAGTAAAAATCCAAGAAAAGAGAGATCAAACAAACAGAAACCAAAAAACCCAGATGAAAAAAATCAGTGAAACAGAATGGAGGAGCTAAACGGCGGTGGAAGGGGCAGGCTGTGTGTAGCCTGTTGGAACGGTGCCATGAAGTGTAGAAGTGTTTTTATTCAAGAGAAATATTATGTGTGTGTTGTGTTTTTGATTAATATTGTTACTATGTTTGATTTTGGAAAGAATCCCAAACGTGTGTGGATTTCTCACTGCCTGCACGCCTTAAGAACCTCTTTATTGGTAAAAACCCACACCCCCAAACACACAATTCACACACAATACACGCACTTCGAGTGGCGTGGATATATACATACATATATATATATATATCTAACTATGTATTATTATTATTCATTATCTTATTATTATATGTCGTTCTTATTATTCAAATAATCAATTTCAAATCATTAGTTCACCTTCCATCTGAAATTAAAATAAACACAACATCCCCTTACACTAAAAAAAAAGCATTTAATCCTGTTCCAACTCGTCTTCTTTATTCCTGCTTATTATTTATTTTCCTCTAATTTACTTCTTACATAAACTCAAATTTTCAACTAGTATTTAGTTTATTTTCTTGCCATCCTACACAAGTCCAAGAATCGGACATGTCTGAGGTTAGAAAAAAAATAAAATTACGTGTTAACTAAAAATTTAGAATTTTATAATTAATAAATAAGAACAGAATAGACAATATATAGGCCAAAATATGAAAAATCAACTGTAAATTGTGCTAGTGATTAAATGCTTTTTTCTTTTTCTTTTTTAAAATGTTAAGATACTTTTCAAGACCAAAATTTCAATTTTTCTACACACATATATATATATTATTTTTATAGAGGATAATTTGATTTTCTTACCTTAGTTGCTATAGAATTATAATGGATTGCAAGCTTTCTTGTCTAACTAATTAAGAAGTAAGCTGGAAAGTATTATTAATGAATCTAGACTACTATTCTGCACACATACTTTTTCTCTTTTAAATAATTGTAATTTATGGTAAGTTTTTGAACTCTAAGAAGTAATCAAATTTGGAAAAACATCTTTCACCATTTAAGGCTTTTGTAATAAGACAAATTAATGAAAAATATGATTTTTGGATTTTGCTTTTTTTATATTTCGATAAAGATTTTTTTGAAAAGCCAAAAGATCGAAAGAAATAATTATGGTCGGTCTCCTTTTGGAATTAAAAAGAAAGAAAAAGGCATAAATTAGCTCATTTTTTCAAATTTGCAATTTTAAAGAAATATCATATATGTTTTTTTAAATATATATTAATTTGTTGAATCCATACCCTAATTAAATCCCAGTAAATTTAAGAAAAAAAAAATTGATGATATATGTAATAATTCTTTATCACAATTAAGACAATTATGAAGGAGATTCTTTATTTTATTTAAGTTAGATTCCCTAAAAAACAGAAATTGAAATGAATTGGGTGGGGGCCACTTAGTGATTAATTCCAAGGTTTAAGGGTCAAAACCGGTCTAATTAAGACTAATTATGCCATATTAATATTCCTCTTTTTTAGGTCAACTTTCCCCAGAATTGTAACTTAAATAATTAGCATTTATATTTCTTTAATTTATGTTAGAAGAAACCATGCACAAAATCAAGTAGTATATATTAATCATCACCAGCACATATTAATAAATATTGTTGTAGAGAAATCTCATTCATCCCTTTTTTTTCTTGGCAACCTACCCATCTATACTTTATGCCACGCCCTCTCTTTTATTACTATTTCTTTAATAATATTCAATTGAAATGTAATTGTAATCCACATTCTTTTATAGTTTTTTATAGTAAGAAATAATGGAAAAATTATGCTACTCCTAAGTCTAACATACAAATTTAAATAGCAAAAGTGTCTGAACACGCAGCACATGATTTCTTCTAATTTAATTAGTCCTCTTGCCATATGCTACACAAACACAAAAACGTCAAATGTAGGTTGCTCCTCTAATTGGCAAAGCCAACTCTTCAATCTTCATTCCTCAGTTATGTTCGAATTTAAGCAAATAAACATGGATGTCACATTGCACATGCCCAAAGTTGAAGATTCTTAGGAAACAAGGTTTGCTTTTATCCTTGGGAAAAGCAGTTGAATTATTCATAATTCATATGCCTAAACAATTTAAATTCTCCAACTTCTCTTACAACCACATTATCTATTATCATTTAAAAAAAATCATGAAAATAAGCTCCACATTATAAGATTAAATTCTTTTGTTGCAAGCATATGATTTATAAATATGTCGACACTGATATGTTAAAATTTATATTCATATAAGCACAACATATTTTACGAGATTTAAGAATATGTTGGACATGTATGATTAATTCGTACCTTTTATTAATAATTATAAAAATAAAGAATAATAAAATTGCAAGATTCAAAAGAAAAAATTAAAATAATGTATATGTTAGGCCATGGTGAGAACCGAATTAAGGTGAAATTCAGAAAAGTTGAGGGGTTGATGTGTTTGGTCCTAAGTTGGCAAGAATGTGCATCTTTAGTATTTGGGGTAAACTATAATAATCTTGTTTAAGGTTTGTCACAATTATAAATATTTTTCATTGTTTAAAAAATTTAAAACATTTCCTTAATTTTAATAATTAGTCTATTTTGTTAATAATTTTTCAAACAATGTAGGAGTATTCATAATTATGGGAAACTCTAGAAAAGACCATTGTAATTTGTCCTTAATATATCAAAATCAATAATTATTATAATCCATATCCACAAGAAAAGGACATGAATGTTTCTGTCTGCAGCAGCCCATGAGAAAGTTGGGCTTCCGCACTATTTTAAAAATGTATATGGGCTTTCTAGCAGCCCTTCTCAAAACGGACCTTTAAAATTGTTTCAATGAAAACGGGTCAGGTCCAATTTTAATTTGAATCTTAAATATGATATAATTCTAAGTAATAAATCAAATTATCAACAATAATGGTATAACGAATTATTACAAATTCACATAAAATGAGATAAAACAATTATACAACTGGCGGGACTTTAAAATCCACTATCTAATAAATAATACTTTGTTAGTGAGTCCTCAGTTTTAACCATCAGCCTTTAGCCGTATTTCTCTCTACGTGATTTGGGAATAAATTATTTTTATTGCGATGAATATAATCAATGAATACATTTGAATCTAGAGGCAGAAAATTAATACGATAATAACTCCAACAATACACAACTTTCTCTTTCAAAGAATGCCATGCATATCCATATATATATGGCTCGATTTCTGTAGGGAAGGGATTGATATTTGTGGTGCATGTAGATTCGTAACATGGATTCTACAAATCATGAAAAAGACTAAATCTTAATACACAAGATTATCATACACAAACACCAAAAGATCTACTCACATAGAGCGGGCAAGTGTGATATACTTATAATATAATTTATTATTACTTTTTAATTATATATCAATTACATATAAATGTATTATACTTATCATTATAATTAGTTTAGATCCGACTAAATTAATTTGGAATAGAATTTATGCTGCTCACAGACATGGGAATGGTCCAACTATTTCAAATGGAAATGGATGCCATCTGCACACCAACTAATTAGTACACATCATCATAAATTCCCAGGACCATTCATTCTTTCTCTGTCTCGCAACTTTTTCCAACAAATGCACTAGTCTATGTACTTATAATATATATCTCACCAAAATTTAGCTAAAATAAATGACTGTGACTATCTCTCAATATAATCCTAAAAATACCATAAAAAGTTTGCTATGTTTCCCATATCATTTTCCATTTTCGAGGCCCCCCCCGCCCCCCCCTACCCACCACACACATGCAACATATAATAGTGAGTGTTGCAAGTGTTTCTGGAGGTGTTCCCATTACATTTTTTCTCTTGCTAATATATCCCATTTCTGCTAAACACACACACATACACACTCTAAGAGGAGTGAACATGAATGAGTGCAGATTAGACGCAAGGAGATCATCATGGTGCTATTTTCACCCCACACAGCTGGTTATAGGAATTTGTCCACTCTGCTTGAATGAAAGGCTCTTAGTTTTAGCTTCCAAGCAAGCCCATCTTCACCTTACACACAAACTTTTCCGTGCAACACCTAAAAGAGCTCCCTTGGCCCTAACTAAGATTTTTGCTCTTACAACTTTGCTCAATCGTCAGGACACCAAGCAGCAGAAACCTGATCATCATCACTATCATTCTCACACTTCATCCACTAGTCCAGAAGGTTAGATTTACTTTTTCTTTTTCTGTTTCTCTTCCCTTTCTCCTTCAATTCCTGCTTTTGTTACTTTCTTGGAACTGCCGTCAATCAAGAAAAGGTGATTGGAATATCATACTTATCGACGTTAGGGATTATCCAGATAACTATGCTTTTGATGTATGAATTGTTTTGTAGTAATATATATGTATCAAGAAACATATATCTATGATTGTATGTTCTTCAGTGAGAAGTCTGGATCAGAAGCTGTTTGATCTAACCAAATCCACTCTTAACCGATGCGCTGCATTTTTATGATCCCTTTACGAAATTTACAGTGCTATTGTTAACTAGGTCTAAATGCATTCATGGAAATGATATGGTTATAGAATCAAACAAAAGTTACCATTACTTTGTATGATTGGTCTTTAAGTCGTTTCCTACGTATTTATCAATTAGTAACCTATATATATATATATATATATATATATATATATATATAGAACATTACATATAATTAGGACGAGAATAAATGTATAAGGGAGGACCGTTCCGCCTGGACCGTGGTTCATATCATGTCTATAACCTTTTTCAGTTCCCCAACTTCAGTTGAAGACAAATCAAGACATAATTATCCATCTTTGATTGGTTCATATATATGCATGATCATGGCTGCATAATTGACTTGATTTATTTCAGTGTGTCAACTTTACCCTTCAACTCTTGTTCTTGGTCCCTTTTTCTTACTATGTATGATTATTATAGTAGAACGAAAACAAGAATTAAACCCTCCATGTATTGAGTAATTTATGGGTTTTGCAAGGCTAGCTTTTTTTTTTTCTTCTGATGTTACTCAGAATCTTGACTGTTGCAGACTCCTTTATATCAATCAAGTTTGAAGAAAATGGTGTTGCCTCATGGGACAAGGGCAAAATCTCCGAAATGCCCCACGATCGACAATCCGAGGTGTTGTCATTGAATGACAGTTGGGAGAATAAGGGTAAGAAGATCAAGACTGTGGTGGAGCATGGAAAACCACGTGCCACACTGAGGTGGCGGAGGCGGATTGGTCAGCTCCTTCAGCTCATGATCAGATGGAAGAGGTCCAGCAAAGCCAATATGTGCCATGTGGGCACAAAGCAGCTAGAAGGGGGATCAAGAGTTAAATATGGGTGGGTGAAGACTCTTACAAAGAGGAGGGCCAAAGAATAAAGGGGTTTGAATAGAAAGAGACATATGAGCTTTTGCTTCACTTCCCCACATTGTGTGTGCATGTAGGCCTTGAGCCTTAGATAGAGAGTTAAATTAATTGGACAAATTTGATGTTTTATCTTTTTAATGAAATAAAACATATATATACACAGAACGTTGAGTTTGTAAGTGATGAGGTGCTCCACTCAAGGGGAACATAAGAAGCACAAGGGCCACAAATATTCTGCAAGATCTTGTCCTCTTGTTGTCTTCTTGAAATAAATAATTAGCTTCTTTTCTAAAAGATTCAGCTGAAACACAATCAAAACATCTCCTTGACCTTAAATAATGAAAATTTGTGAGATTTTTAATCACATAAATTTGCTCTTAAAACCCCACAAGTGCAGAATGGGATGCATGTGCATAGATCTATTACCTGCCTTTGTTTAGTAATATCATTCAATAGCAACAAATAAGGTTGTAGGGCAGTATGTCTCCGGCCCCTCAGCAAATATATGGGACAATCTATCACTATAAGGACCACCTTATATATAATTAAGGAAACCTCCTCCTTATAACTATTTAAAAAACCGACAACTTTCTTCAATATTTCGCTGGAGTCTTGTAGTAGTTGGTTACATTCGACTTCTTTCTGGTAAGTCTGAAGATGCGGGCTTCGCTGGACATGCTCAAACCATCCAGCATTGGTTTTCTTACAACTCTTTTCCTATGGACTATGGTGAAACAAATAAAAAGTTTGACAAGATATACCACACATACGTAAGTGAATGCGACAACACTTGAGTAATAAGAGAAGTTTAGGCCACGGAAATTTTTAGTGTCATATCACTTGGACAAATAATTCTGAGATGATGAGAGGTTTCAGCAGTGCGGTGCTCCAATTTCTGAATGTCTGTCTGCCTGTTTCATAACCGAAAATATTAGAAACAAACATGTGCACTTGCTATAGTACTAAGTCGATTTAGCAAAGTAAGATGTAGTCACTCTGAGGAACTAACTGCTTTAGGAAATCCTGATAAACAAGTCCAAGCATTCCTAAATAAAAGAAACATCTAGATTTCTGACTGAAAAATTACCACATAGACTTGATCAAAAAAGACACCACTACTCTCCCAACTTTCCAACCCTGAAACAGAAGTGATAGGCGGATGTTGTTCCCTGGAAACCTGGTTCATGTTTCTGATCAGAAGAATAAAGCAAAACCAACATGCCCTCCATTAAGTGCATATGATTAGAGTTGCAAGAAAGAATTAATAAAAAACAAGAGTATGTGAAATGGGAACCGTCTGATGATCATCTCAAGAATCAATTAAGAGCATATTAATAAAGGATAGCAGCTTTACTATTTTGTTTCATTTTTTAAAATATAAGAAAATAAATTACTATTTATTTTTCATAGAATTATAATGTGCTCATTTTCAATATTATAGGGATAAATTGCCCATTTTGCTTTCAGCTCATGGCTTATATCAAAGAGCCCCTTTTGAAAGCTTAAGTCAAAACAACTTTGTTGAGGCACATTGTCTGCATGGAAAGACTCCATTACTTGTCAAAAAAAAGTAATGATTAAATAATAATGTATGTTAAGGATTAGGATTTAGGGTTCATCCCTTTCCCCCTTTACGTTTCTTTTCATCACTCATAGAACAGTCCCACATGCTTTGATTCTGCACCATTTATTATTTCATCTATCTTTTTGAGTCTGAGATATATAGCTGCAAAGTTGTTTGTTTTATATGGTTAAAGTTTAGCAAGATATATATATACAAAGTGGAGAAAATGAATTATGAAATATAAGATATTATCAAAACTGGAGTTTTTTGCACCCAAGAAATTAAGTCAGATAAGGATATATACCCTATATTGAATTATATATGCATGTTTGAAGAAATTATTAGAACTTGAACGAGAAATTCTAATCCAAATCGAGTTCGACAGAACTTGTATCAATTATATGATAAATATAATATACTTGTCATGTGATTGATATACATTTTAAAGAATATGATTAATCACGTGACAAATATACCATATTTATTTTGTGATTAATTTGATTTAATTAAATTTTATTTGGGTAAAAATTTTCCAACTTAAATTTCTTTTACACCTACAAGGGAAACAGGACTTCAGGATTTTAGAACATTAAATTCTAACAACTATCAAGAGGCTATTGCAGTTGTAACAGGTCCACTTATTATGGAAAAAAAGGTGGTGTTGATGATCATTAATGAATCTGATTTTTAGCCCGAATTATAAGTTCACAAGATTTTTAAATTCAAAACCAGGTCCCAAACTTCCGTAATTCTCCTGCAAAGAAGCTCGGGAAGAACAATACGGCGAAGCCTCGGTTATAATTCTTTAATATTTAAGTCAACAAGGTGCATGTGCTCTTTAGTAATAAGTTAACAGAAATAGATAAGGAAACTTAAATTATAAATTTTTTAAATTTATTGGTTGGCTCGTAAAATTATGGGATCAGAATTGTAAAGGGACTATCAATTTTTTTCTTATAAGAATAACATAGTAGCCAAAAATTATACCTAGAGTATGACAAATATGTATTTATAAATATGTTCAAGTTGTACTATTCATAATCATACAAACTATTGACGCAATTTTGATTAGATTATTTTAATGAGTCCGAATGTATTCAGATTGGATCAATTCGAACACGAGTTGGTATGATTTGAAATGTCTTATATATCTCTTATAAAGATTATAAGTGGAGATATTTTAATTATTTTAAAGATACCTAAGTATGCTCCACATCAAAATCGATTCGAAAATACAATTTTCTTTTCATATTAGTATTGATAAATGATTTTATCAATTGTTAAAAATTAAGTCAAAGTAATTAATTAAACTTTGTTCAATTGATAAGAATGAAATTTCATAATAAAAAAGTTGTGAATTCGACTTTTGCAAAATGAAAAAATCAGAATAAATATGTATATTATATATTAATTTTAATAATGAGTCGTAATTTAATTGAGGAACTGAAATCCCATAACTATAACTTATAAGGTCATGCTTTGAAAAAATGATGCTATTCTATTTGATTGTTGTTTTATCCAAAAAAAAAAAAAAATTCTAACAAGATTCAGACATTGGTTATTGAGAAGTCAAAACGCCCAGCTGAACTCTCTCTTCCACCTTCACGGCGGAGCGATGGGGGATGCGAAAGTGGAAACTATAGCAAGACTAGCCCAGTGGAAAATCGACAGTTTCGGGCCAACCACTCCTTACAAAAGATCCGACGCTTTTAAGATCGGCATATGGAACTGGTATATATACTATCAATTTCCTTATTACTTCTTTACTCTGTTCATATATGTTATCGGTTCTGCATAAATTTGATGATTTTTCACAATTTCTAGGCATTTATCAGTGGAGAAGAGCCGTTCAATGTACATCCGGCTTTTCCCCGAACCATCACGGGTTTCCAAGGAGCAGCCGCCAGTTGCCCGGTTCGTCATACGCGTCACCACCGCCGGCTCTAATCGCAGACCCTATATCTCCCCCAGTACGTAATTATTTTATCTTTTATATTCTTGTGTTTTTTGTTTGTAATACTTTTGATTATTGGGGTTGACTTTTTCCTGATCCAATTGAGATTCTTGTTTGTGTTTCTGTTGAATTTTCTTTATGACATGTTTATATGTTAACTGGTGGATGAAAAATTGAATCTTTTCAGGTTGTTCTGCTATGTAGAAGTACCTCATGTTGTTTCCTTTAGCTTGTCTTTGTAAAAAATTCAATTATCAAAGTGACATGTTGGTTGAATGTTTTCTGTTTGACTCAGAAATTAAAAGATGATTGCCTAAAATAAGTCGAATGTGCTGTTAGAAAGCGTTAATTCACTGTCAAGAAATCAGACTTTGTGTTTGATTTGGGGCGAAGTGGGAATGCAAATTATTATAAATATAAAGTGGAGGCGAGTGATCTGTTACCCGGGCTCATTGACATGGCTGTTGCAGTTCCTTTTTTCTAAAAAATATTTGAGTTCTGTCTTGCATACTTTCGAGTTTTCTCCAGCAAATTTCGCTTTTTAACCTTTGAGTTCCTGAAACATAATTGCTGGCTGCTATCTTGTGAAATGGATTCAGATGATGTTGTTTGCATTATGCTGCAGTTCATGAGAGACTGCTTCGCACGAGTGATGACTTTGCTTGCCCTGTTGATATAAATTGCCAAGGCCGATTCATCATTGACGTTGAGTTTCTGGACCTTAAGATCTGCCCGCTAAATGTGAGATATCTTCTTTACATTTTATTTCAAACACTTTTAAGTCAAAGTCCATGTTGAATTTCATGTTTCATCGGATGAAGTTAAATTGATTAGTTGGCAATTCTTAGTAATCTCATTCAAATACCATGCAATTAGTGGCGCATATACATAGGTATAAAGGCCTTGTGGCCTACTTTCATAAACAAAGGTGAAAAGAAAGCGAAGCAGAGGATAGATATACATATAACAAAGAATGTTCATTTTTGGCTGTGCATTGGTGTTTTCTTGAAACTTCAACCTTCACTTGCTGCTAAATCGCAGGATGGAGAGGCCAGTTCCATATGGCCCAGTGATGCCATCATGCAAAATCTAGCAACTCAAACTACTCTCAAATGTCTCTCTCGCATGCTTGACGAGTCTATCCATTCTGATGTCACCATCAACACCGCAGATGGCAAACTACAAGCTCACAAAGCAATTCTTTCCGCAAGCTCTCCCGTCTTCCACAGTATGTTCCGGCATAACCTCAAGGAGAAAGAGTCTTCAACAATTGACATTGAAGATATGACTTCCGAGTCCTGCATAGCCCTTCTTACTTACTTGTACGGAGCTATAAGCCAGGAAGAGTTTTGGAAGCACCGGTTGGCATTACTGGGTGCAGCAAACAAGTATGACATCATACAGCTGAAGGATGCTTGTGAGGAAAGTCTACTAGAAGACATTAACTCGGGAAACGTCCTCGAGAGGTTGCAAGAGGCGTGGCTCTACCAGCTGAACAAATTGAAGAAAGGATGTTTGACGTATCTGCTTGATTTTGGCAAGATTTATGATGTTAGAGAAGAAATGAATGAGTTCTTCAGAAAAGCTGATAGAGAACTCGTGGTAGAGATGTTCCAAGAGCTGCTTGCAGTCTGGAAACCAACATAAATAGCCTTCTCACTGCTTATTGTTAGCACGTATGTTTACACTCTTGTAAAGCGTGTACGAGTCTTGTGATTTGGAAAAGCTGGAGACTTCTGGAGTTGTCTCTTCCGTGTACTCAAGTGAATGAATCTATCCAGGTTAATGCTCATGTAGTTTATGGTGCTAATTAATACGTTAAAACAAGAAAAAGAAAAAGGATTTATTTATTTTTTTACTAAAAGCAATCGTATAGAATTAGTTTTGAGGTGGGATGCGATTTTTCTTATATTTTATGATCCAAAATTATTTTTTAATTTATGATAAATTATAAGAGACTTTTTTTTTTTTATTATAATTACAATATTTCTTGATGTTTAAAAAATTATAAATATCCCATGATATTAATGATTAACTAATAAATACCTACTTGTGACATTTTATTGTATAGAATATTTATTAACAATTGTTAATTTTAAGAGATATTTATAATTTTGATTTTGTAATTATGATGAAATTTAGAATTTGCAATATACCCTTTAATTTAACATAAAAGTGCCAAAATCTTGATTAATTTTGTTTCTTTTGAGTGGAAAAGTGCAAAAATCTCAGATTTAAAGGCTGGGAGTGCAATTCATCCAGAGGAATCTAAGGAAGAGCAGAACCCTCCAGAGCTAAACCTCATCTCATCTCAATATATAAGCTTAAGCTGACACTTTGCGCCATCCCGTAATTACTACAAGAAGAAACTCTTTGATTTGCAAAAATGTTTTTCTTTTTTGTCGGAGGATTGGAGCAGCAGGCAAGGCAGGTGCTGAAGAGCGGCGCCGGAAGGTGCATAGCGTGCGGATCACGGGCCGATCTCGTGGAATACGAAAAAGTGCTGAAGCTCTTCTTCGTACCGGTGTGGCGGTGGCCCGGAAAGCAGCCGCTTATGCACTGCAACAACTGCAATCTTTTCTTCCCTCAGTCGTTCTCTCCGTCGGCTGAGAAGGAGGTGACGGAGGCGGCGTTAAGGTGTCAGTACTGTGCTCGTGAGGTGGATCCCACATTCAGGTTCTGTCCATTTTGCGGGTCGGCCCTCTGAATTTGAACTTTTCTCGGCTGGGGTTATCCTTGTTTTGCACATAGGATTGTTTTGTGTGGAAGATGAAATGGGAGTTGGTCTCTTCTTGTAATTGAGAAATAAAAGAAAATAACAAATTATTGCTGTTATGTATGTGCTATACTCTGTTTTTTCTGTGTATAAATTGGAATCTTGAAATCGACTCCAGAATGTCTCTCCTTGATAGTATTATTGCAATAGCAGGTAAGGCGGAGCTTTTCCATCAATTGGCAACCATTCAACTATAAAGTATGATGATATGATCATCTGGCTCTCTGCCACAAGGCAAGATAACCAGCACTAACTGGTGATGAAATGATCCCTGTGGGCTTGCCTCAGGGTAACAGCTTGGGGTTCTGTGGTGGGAAGTGTTCAGGAAGGATACTTGTTTCTATTCTGAACACAAAAAGAAGGGTGTGGGGTGGGGTGGTTGTTGGTGAGACTATCTGCTTTGAATTCTGATCAATCAATCTTCTTGAGCCCCAATTGGCAAAAGTCAGGGGCACAACTGGTGTTTTGCAAAAGAAGGTATCAACCAACTCTATTCTTCAGACAGGTTCTATGATGATTTGCTGAAGGGGAATTGTTTAGATCCTTGCTCCACTGAATCTCTCCATAACCTGTATCTAACTCCCAGCTTATCATAAGACACCGGCAAATTCCATATGTTAGCTCCATTGAGCATTCGCTCCTGTTGGCCGACTACAACCCCTAAATCCTCGTTCAGAACCTGTTGGTCAAGTGGAATACTAAGAATATGTTGTTCTCAT
Organism: Sesamum indicum; assembly: GCF_026168435.1. Taxonomy (NCBI): domain Eukaryota; kingdom Viridiplantae; phylum Streptophyta; class Magnoliopsida; order Lamiales; family Pedaliaceae; genus Sesamum; species Sesamum indicum. The sequence goes on along the minus strand of NC_142659.1, from coordinate 30,869,865 downwards.
CTGCAAATAATATGAGAAGCAAACACGACTCTTACTTTTTCAGCAAAATGTCTCCACAGGTATTGCATGAAAGGAATATGTTTTAATACTGGAGCAAAATCAAGGGACATCCTGTATAATAATCTCGTCTTTTGTCTTGATGATGGTAAGCAAACATGAAGTTGGTGAAGATGTTTTGAACACTCTCTGGTATTCAGCCCTTCTAACTTTCCGGGCTTTGAGATCCCAATGGTGGAAAGTACCATACAAGGTGGCCGGAATTCCATATCTATTGGATAAGGATCCCAGTATCCTTGCAGACCAGTGGCAGGCGTCAAGACTTTCACTAAGCTGCAACCATTGAAAGCGAAATGTCTGATACTTGCAATGTGTTTCTGGAAATGCAATATCTGACTAGCATATGCATAAACATGTTACTGGTATCAGTTTAAAACCAAACCTGGGAACACTCCACGCCTTAGCAAATGTGGAAGTGTGGGTAAAAGGAGCATGTGCAACATCCAAAAGGTTGTCCAGCAGTAGACCATGTTCCACTGGGAGTTCCATCACAATCTGCCATTGTCAATGATATCAGGAGTATAATAGAGGTTAAACGAAAGGACATCCTTAAAGAGCATGGATCAGTTCAACAGAATTATCCGACAGCAGCTAATGATACCTCAGCATGAATCTGAAATCCCGGTGGAGGGAGCAAAGAAGGAAGCTTTGCTGTTGGTGGATCATCCCCTGGCCAAATCCATATCATTCCTTCTTGTTCAAAGCATGGCAATGCCTTGATCTTCACATTAACTAATCTAGTTGATGGCATTTTCTCACATTTGCCATTAGTTGAATACTCCCATCCTGATATTGATCATCAGGTGATAAGGGACATCATCAACAAACTCACTCATAGTAATTTGTATTGAAAGACTATATTAGCGATCATTATCAGCAATTTATGATGTCTGACACCAAGAATGTTCTCAATCTCACCATGATATGGGCACCGAATACGCCCCTCATTAACCGAACCCAGATCAAGAGGGCAGGCTCGATGAGCACAAGTATTCTGCACACAACCAGGTTTGCCATCTTTTCCACGGAAGAGGACCCATGGTTCCTCAAAGCAGTCTATTGGGATCTGCAAGAAAATTTTCAAAGCAATATTCAGAAACAAGTAAATAGCAGCACTGAAGCACAAGACTTTATAACTACAAATGTTAATCCAGCCGTGCAAAATTATGTTAAAAATGCAGAACAAGTTTCAGAAAGTGGGCTTACCATGGTATCTTCCTTGAGGTCTGAAGAGAAAGTAACAGGGTACCAAAAATTCTTCAAATGGGCACTGTAAGGCTGGTCGGGACCTGAAACATTAAGGCTTCTCCCCTGCTGTCTGCTTTTCCCAGTGTCCCTACATTCTCTGGGAGTACTTGGAGTAGGGGTTGACAAGTCAGATTCTGTTGTGTTTTTTTCTTGTAATATCTTATCGTTAACCAATGTTTCCATGTAAGCTAGCTTGTCCAAAGCCGTTGAAACCCTTGCTTCTGATATATGTACCTGTTTGTATTCAAGAGTGCAACATGTTTACTAACTACAATTCTAAGTTTTACTGGGAAGATATACATAATTTTTCTCATGACAAGAAACTTGCTTTCCATTTATTCATAACATTAAACAATTAACAGAGTAAAATGTGATAGAATCAATAAATCCAGAAGAAAATAGTTGTCGACTATGCAAAAGGCATTCCATAAAGTGACATTGTTTGTTTAAAAAATAAACAGTTATTATACCTGATTGTGAGCTTGCGCCAGTTCCTCCTGCAACTCTGCAAGTTCCTTTTTAAGCGTTCCTATTGATTTGAGTTCACGAGCGAGAGGGTTTAAGATGTCCACAACCTATAAATTCATAAAATTTGAGAACATCTCAAAGAATGACAAATACACAGGTAAACATATATGAGTTTCCAAGCAGATGAAATCAGAAAGAGTCTGGCAATATGGCATCTGGGAAGTTGGAAATGAATCGCCACACTCACATGTAACAGAGTTCTAGTTTAGTTTCATTAAGAAAGGAAAAGCCTTGAATGTAAAATATGCTCTAAGCCAAGAACAGAGTAAATCATCACAATATTCAACCAAAAATGCATCAAAGATTGGTTAAACTACAAGCAGGAATGAGAATTTACTGATCAACCTTTTCATGCAGAAGCATGATTGTGAGAACATCTTGTCGCGCCTTCCAATCACAGTATTGTATGTCGTGTCGAGCCACCTCTAAAGCTTGATAAGCATCCAGAAACTTCCCGTTATATTGGGGGACTTTAGATCTCGGATCTTCTACATCAAAAAGTGTTGTCCATGAACTTTTTCTTTCTATCAACCCACCATCATCGCCAATTATAGAAAATACTCTAAAGCCACCTCTGACGCCCTGAGATCCCGGCAAATAATTAATCCATTATCACACATAAAGACAGCTATTTTATACCATACAGTTTACAGACAATTAGAACATGAAAGGCGTATCCCTAAGATCGAAGGGGGGCCCTGTAGGTGAGGTATGCTAATCAATGAAATAGCATCCAAATTAACTTGGCCAAACTTTAGCTGAGAGTATTTTGAGAAATGCGGCTTAATTAATTGGGTTAATTCCAGAACTTGCACTTTATACAATTTGAATAATTGAATGATATAAATAATTGTAAAGCCTCATCTGATACTCATTATCAAGTGCGCCGGAATGAATTAACTACAATCTAGAAATGACAAATGTTTTGGCAAGTGACAGAATAGATACTCGACAGCCCAGAGCTTCCAACTTGATCATCTTCGAGATCAAGTAGGTAGCATCTCATAAGAGTAACTATATCTTGAAACTTGAAAAAGATTAATTCTTTCCATACACACTGGAATAACAAAAGTGCAAAACTCTTAAGCACATGAACAAGTCTCAACATTCCCATTTTCCACTAAAAGAAACTTTGTTAAAACAGTAAAACCAGCTTAAACAAGTATCTGCAGTAATGAAGCACGGAGCACAAGAAATAAAAATGAAGAGACAAGTAGAAAAAAGCCCACAAAAGAAGTACGTTCAGCTGTCCAAAATTCGATTTTTGGATAATAAATTCAACAAACAACACAAAAACTGAAAAATAAGTACCCTTTTGTTGTTAAGCTTAGAAGAACAAGACAGAGAGATTGGAAGTGAAAGAGCAGCAGCAGTAGCGATGGCGAACATGGCACTGAAGCCGGGTCGGGTGGAAAGCTGGCAGATAAATCGGGCCGGGATCAAGAAAGAGAAAAACAAGAGAGTATTTTAGTGAGAGACGCCAATTTCTTGATAAGAGGTTGGGGCGTCGGGCGATCTCGACTGTCCTCACACGGGTGGCCACGTGGACTGCCGTGGGGTTCCCTCAGTTTCACTCGTGGCGCCTTGTTTCTCCACACGTTGTCTGGAGTTGGCTCCTGTTTGAATTTTCCGGAGTATCTTGAGGTACTGTTGAGGCCAGCTCGGGTGATGAAGATATCTTTCTCTATCTGATCCAAGATTTTCTTGTAACTTTTCTTTATGTTAGTGATGCTTCTTTCTTGTTTCCACTCTCCCATTGGCTGCTCGTATTGTCTCTCACTTCAATTATCAAAGTTATGACTCCTGAATGATAAGGTTACTATTCCATAATCTATATATTTCAAAATTATGGGATTTAATTTAATAGAAAAAAATATTTAATTTACATTAAATCAATCAAAAATACATATAAGTTTTTATTTAGTTTTTTCTTAATATCAGTACATTTGATGAATTTTGTATAAAGCAATGATCTATTTATTAGAAGAAAATAATATTGAAATATTTGAAATTATAAAAAAATTATATATAATTATATCACATTTAAAGAAACAACAATATAACTATATATAATTATATCACATTTAAAGAAACAACAATATAACTATCTCATTATTTTATGAAGAATAAGAATTCCATTTAAATAGGGGGAAAAGGGCAAAATTGGGTGATAAAGTTATATTGGTGACATCATAGAAGAAAAATTTTATTTCTTCACTAATATAAAATTAAGGTAATGTATTTTTTTCAATACAAGAAAAAGAAAAAGGTATATGTGGCACCTTGCCCTCCAATCATAATTAATTCATATTTCTTTTCCACTAAAAAAGAACACAGTTGAGAAAAGAAGCCATGAGAGAGTAAAGCGCTACTTGCATCTTTTCTTTTGGTTCATAATCGCTTTTCCATTAAGGTATTTGGTGAGTTGAGTTGCACTTTCATAACTGTAGATAAGGGGGAGACATTAGCCCCCACCATAGTAGAAAATTCTCGAGCTAAGAAATAAAATATGGCGAGGGGGAGCGGCGGAGGCGGAGGTGGAGGCGGCGGCAGAAGTCATAAAGAGAGCAAAGCGGGGGTGTTTTTCATGGCTACTTTGGTGATGTGGGGAGTTTCAGTGTTCTTCGAGATCCTCTTCAACAAGCGCTCTGAGCTAGTACCCATCATCATTGGATTCTTTTTCTTCCTATCAGCTAACGTCGTCGTCCGGAATTTTGTCTCACGTGATCCCCTCTTCGTCAACACCTCCGTCTCCCTTCTCCATTCCTCCATTACCTCTGCCTCTGGTCAGCCTCGAAATCGAGCTACGAAATAGGAATTAAAGTTTCCTTTTTTTATTTTTTTAATCTGATACAAGAAGTCGATTGTTAATTCAAGTCTCCTAATTTCTCTTGGTCTCATGTGCTTGATCTTGTCTGAAACTAGCTTGTATGTTCCTCGCAGTTGTACTAATCTTGCTGACTCAGTGGGTTGAAAATGGTGTTGGAAAGATGTTTGAACACTCACAATTGGTTGAGGTTACTTGGCCCTGGGCATATCAAGCTCTTTGCTTTTCATGTGGTTACTTTGCATATGATCAGTGGGATATGTTGCTCCATCGATTATACAGTGGTTGCATCCCTTCAATCCTAGTTCATCACTTAGTACTCCTTGTTTGCTTTACTCTGGCATTATATCGAAAAGTCACCATCAACTATCTTATCCTCACTCTCATCTGCGAGGTATGTTTCTGTAAATATCCCTACAGGTCCAACCCTAACCCTGTTCACGGAAATGGGGGACAAGTCACGCATTTTCATTGTTCTGCTAATGGAGGAACTATCACACAGAACGTTTATCTTCAAACATGTTTTCAGGACCTTTTTTTGGTTTTCTTTCAGCATTATGGTCTTTATCTCTGCCATTCCTTATTGGAAAGAAGGCGGAAAATTTCAGTATAACCCATTTATAAATCCAAAAATCTTGAAGCATTTTCAGAAAATGAAGAAATGAGAGCTACTAATTCGTCATCTTGATCTTGGTGCTGTTCCTGATGCCAAAGTCCTTCCTAAAATGCAGCTACATTCGGTCCTGTTGCATGTCCGAAAAGTTCGCCGTATGGCTGGTGTTCGTGATGCTGGAAGCAAGATTGTGAAGATGGAATGGTTTCTTAACTGGCTGACATTTGTATTTGCAAGATTCATATCTCACATTCTTATCACAGTCAAGCTGGTGAGAGATGCTCCCAAGTTTGAAAAGGGTATGGTGCTCCCTCTTGCTCTCTCTGGAATGGCTGGAATGAACTTGCTCAATATTTTCCTTGGGCTTGATCTCGTTAAAGCTTACGGGAGAGAGAGAAAATCAGAGAAGGGTCATCATAACCATCACGATTGATGTGTATTCTTTTGGGGAGTGTGGTGTTGGTGAAGAATGTAGGCCTGCTTTAACAGATTATACTCTGTTGTACATCACACTACCACATGTTTTACATAGTTGAGACAGAGGAAATAGTTAAAAGACCAATGTAAAGGTTAGAGAATTATGTTTTGTGCGTAAACAATGGTTTGTTCTTCCCATTTTTGTGCATAATGCTTTGAAAAAACAATGAAAAGTCATTTGAAACTCAAAAATGTTTTTCACAGCAATTTGCAACAGAATGATGCCTTTGTAAATTGCCAATAATGCAGAATTCAATTAGTGATCTCATTAGCTAAAACTGTTCCTATTTCTATCTGGAAAAATAAAATTCCCTAAACTAGTCATGGCCATTTTCAAGTTCTGAAATGCTCTTACTCAGAGAGAAAAGTTTCCCAAAACTGTTCCGGGTCTTGGCAGCAGTTATATGGTTGGTTGATGGTGCTGACAAAGATGAGGATAGTGATGAATCCTCATTCCCATTTCCCAGATTGCAACAGTTCTCCATTGATGTTCTTGAACGATCTGAATCACATTGCGGTAGAAACGTCTGGTTAGAAGTTATCCTCCATACTTCTCCTCCAGTGCGTGAGACCAATTGACCTCCAGAGAGCCCTGGTAGGTTTGAAGTGTCTATCAAGAAATCTTCCAATGTTGCAAGAGATTTAAGCTGTCTTCCGAGAGATGCAATTGTTTTCTGGCACTCTGCGAGCTTATCAGCAGCCACAGCTAGGTCCTCCTGCAACAAAATAGTTTTCAGCTCCTGCTGTAGGTCATGTTAAATAAAACATAATAAAGTAGTTAACAAGTAAAAAACACTGCTGGAAACTCCAAGCCAGCAATCAACCTGCTTTATTTTGAGTTCACCATTTGAATGTGTTTGTTGCTCTAGCTCGGTTTCCTGGATTTTTCTGGTTAGTTCATTTTCCAATTCTCGACACTTGACTGTTAGTTCTGCTGATAGCTTTTTTTCTTCTTCAATCTCTGCTTTCAATGAATCAACATTCGCAGACATCGTCCTTGATTCCACTTCCACACCAATGAGTTGAAGTTCAAGCAACTCTTTGGTCTCATTTACTGCTGCTAGCTCCTTTTGCAGCTCGTCCAACCTGATTTCAGCTTGTTCCAACCTCCTCTGTGCTGCCTTCAGTGAATCTAGACTTTCATCTAAAGCATTTTCAAGTTCTAATTTCTCCGCTTCAATCTTCCCCAATTTATTTTCCAGTTGAGATACTTGCTGAGTCATCGATTCAAGCTCAGCTTTCAATGGATTATCCAAGGAAACCAATTCTTCAGAACCAGATTGGGGTGCAGTAAATGGAATTTCATTCTTAGTCTCATGCAATGCAGCAAGCCTTTCCATCTCCAGAAAATCATCCATCATATCAATTTCAACAGAATAGGCTGCTAGACTCTTAGGTGAGGGCTTTTCGTTCTTGAATTGATCAAGCTCTGAGATCAATGCCGAGGCCCATGAGTCTGAGCAGCTGCGTTCAGATCCATTTGCTTCCATTTTATTATTCTTGCGAGTATCAATGTCTACAATGTTACGCCTCTCCCCCCTGACCGAACGACTATCTGTTAGAGATTCAGCACAGAAACAGGAAGCAGCAACAGACTTCTGATTGTTGAGTGGAGATGATTTTCGCGCTATAGATTGAAGCCTTCGGCACTCAGCCTCGAGCTTAGCGACCTTTTTTATGCTCTCCAGCTGCAATTTGCTAGCAGTTTCTGCTGCTTGGGTACTTAAATCCCTCTCAGTGGTGATAATTTCTAATTCTTTGCACCTAGACACGATTTCTTGCTTCAAGGATCTGTTCTCTTTCTCCAAAGCCTCAAGAATTAGGAGAGTATTGGGATCAGTAGAAGCAGCATTTTCATATCTGGAAGCGTCTGCTTCTGCCTTGAGATCAAGGATTTGCTGCTCAAGTTCAGCCTTTGTGGACTCCCACTTAATGTTCTTCTCTGCGACAGCATCAGTGATTCGTTTCTCCTGCTCATCTCTTGCTTGTCTCAGTTGTCTGACACATTCCTTGAGAGCACCATCTAGATGTGTAGTCTTTACTTCCAGGTTCAGGTTCTGCTGCACTGCAACCTCAAGCTGCTGCTTTAATGCCGCCACTTCATTTTCTGCCTTTTCCCAGCCTGATTGCAAGACTTAGTTAAACAACAGTGCAAACAAATCCATAGTATACTTTTCTATTTCCCCCGAAAGGTTGTCCTCTCAAGGTTCTTTTCATAAGGGTTTTCTGTTTTTTTTGGTTGTGTGGGGTTTGGACACTGTTGCGGAACAAAAAGAAGGCAGAAGAAGAATTATGACTGTTGTTTGTTCACGGTATGATACAGACATGAAGAAGTTTAACAAGTTCAGTCAACAAGTTGCAACAAGATTACCAGCCACAGCTTCTTCAGCAACTTTAGCATGCTGCTTAACTAGGTCTTCTTTGGCACTGACATTCACAAGAGCAGCTGATAGCTTTTCTGTCAGAGTTTTCACACTTTCCCTGACTTCATCATCTGTTACTGTAATTTTAGAGGTTACTTCGGGCGACTGCGAACTATTTTTTGGAGATTCTTGCAATGTTTCCTGCCCAAGAAAGAGAGACTACTCAAAGGAGCATCAAAGCAATGCACAAGAATGACTAAAGGCATCAAAACATCAAAGCATTTATAACTTTTGCATTGAATTCACATCGGGATGATTCACTTGTACAACACACTCAAGCGCAAACTGTGATGAAAGCAATACTGAATAACTGGTTTACCAAGAAGAAAACAATCTTCTCAGCACCGTAAACATTTCCATGAAATCTAATTTGAAGACTTCAGGCGTTAAGTCAGTTGATTGAACATTAACGAGGCAGAACAAATGAACTCACTTGAAGAAAATTTAGGTCCAAAAATGACTACTCAGAAGAAGTACGAGGATGGATATTTAGCTACCTGTTCACCAGAGTATCTCTCAGAATGCGAAGAAAATGATCCTGAGTTGTCACTTTCACCGGGACTCCTCTCGGAAGACTTCCTCTTCCACAGCCATTTCCTCTTTTCCATCCTAGTTTCCAGTTGAAATTTCAGCAGACCTCATAATATTAGTGAAATTTTCTTCTGCAAATGCACCAAAACGGTCCATCAAAATCACTGGAAAGCGAAACCGTAAACGAATGTACAGCAAAACTCAAGGTTATAACCACGAAAGTCTTTAGCTAACCATAAATTAAACACAGGATTTATTTCCTTCCAAAACCAGAAATAGAACCATGTGCTATTGCATCAATCTTTACCTCCAAACCAACCAGCATAAAAGTAGCATTTCCTAACTTCCGCAATCTATGACTGATAAACCATTCTTTTTTCTTTTGTTTTTTCATTTTTGACCACAAATGACATTAGCAATAACAGTGAAATGATAGGATATCGCCATAAAGAAAGCAGCAGAATAGCAAAAACGCGAAAAATGAAAAACTGAATGAGAAAGCCACTAAAAATTGCGTTCTTCAGAGTTCATACTCATCATTTTTCAGTAGCCAAACTAGTACTAGCTTAATCAAATCACAAAGCAAAATCAAATCATTTAGAAAAGAACCTAAGATGAGCAGGGCAATTTCCAGCAACACAAAATACGAACTGGGACGAAGAATCACGAAAATCCCAATTCAAAAGATCCAATCTTGGAGCCACCAATGAAGACTCATCTCCAAAAGAAGACCTATCACTTCCTTCCTCAAGAGGTGTGAATGCACACATTACAGATTGCTTTTCTTCTGGGTTATCATACTTCCCAATAAAAAATGAATCTTGGCCTTGGGCAAAGATCTAAGGACCATCGAGTGAAAATTTTCAGACAACCCACAAATACTCAACTACTGAAGTACTGATAAATCTTTTTTTTCTTTTATTTTTTTAAATAATCGAGGAGCAGAGCATGTGATGGTGACTGCATATTGTGTTTTCAAAGTGAAGAACGAGACCACTTTTTCAGCTTTTCTATGTATGTATTTTTAATGTTTTAAAGATATTTATCATTTATTTTGAAGTTAAGATGGTCTTATTCCCGCGCATCAGTTGGGAACTCCAGTCTCTGCAGTCTGCACTTATCCATAGGGTGAGTTCAAGAATCACCAAGAAAAAGGACAATGGAAATTCAATTCTTTTTATTTCAAGAAACGAGTCATAATTTCTCACCACATCAGAAAAGAAAATTAACAAATTAACAAGAGTTCGAGTTTCAGGTTGACCTTGTTTGTGTTGCCATTCCCTTCTCCCATTTTTTTATTTAGATTTTGACCATTGCAATGAAAAAAAAAAATTATTTAAATTTGTTTCTCAATTCAAATTTCTTACCTTAATTCTATAGGAAGGGGCAAAAGAGGTTTAGCAGCCCCATTCAGGACTTCATTTTATACATCCAGTGTCTCACCTAAGTAATTAAAAAAAATTATATCAGAAATTTCAGAAAGAATTTAAATAAAGTAAGGAGACTTCAATTTAGTTTTTCACATCTAAAAATTTTAGCATAAGTTTTAGTTATTACAAGAATATAATTAGTAAGCATGTTATAAGTTTTTGGGATTCATTTAAAATAAGATTCAAAAATGTTTTAACCTCCCAGAACACTACAAAATATAGGGCAGTCTTCCCTTCAAAATAGATCATGAGAATCAAAGTCTAAATATCAAACTAAAGTTCTGGAACACACTAGAACCAGAATATGCCATTTCTTCTTCTTATGTTTTTCCCTTTGTTTTTTGTGAAATTCTTATTAAATCAATCAAACCAAATAAATTATAAAACATGGGTTATATATTTGCTATTTTTTTTTTAAATTGTATATCAATTATACAATAAGAATATTGTATTTATCATATAATTAGTTCATACTCGACCAAACTCGATTCAAAGTTAAAATTTTTTATTGAGGGTGATTGGCATATACTAATTTCATTTACTCGTCCTAAGGAAAAAAATATACCAAGTGGAAAGGCAGGCGTCGTGGATACATTCTGAACCATCACAACTCCCACAACCCTATCCACATCATATCTGTTTGTGTGATTCACAAACTCTCACTAGATTCTGGAGCACTAACCTTAACCCCTAACCATTCTTCCTATAAACATTTCCAATTAATGCCATACATTTTTCCTCAAATTAATAACAATATTGTTCTTCCATCACACGCACAGATACAGCAGCAGCCAAACATGGCTCAGACAATGCTGCTCACTGCAAATGTATCCGGCCATGTCAAAGGGGAGCAACTCCTGATTCATACACTCAAACCAAAGCCCTTTTCTCACTTTCTTTTGCCCCCAAGAACAAGAACCACATCATCATCCCATTTACCTTCATCCACAACTGTTGCTCTTTTCAAGTCGAAAACAAAGGCCCCTCCTGCTAAGAAAGTTGTGGAGAAGCCAAAGGTGGAAGATGGCATCTTCGGGACATCCGGAGGAATTGGTTTTACCAAGCAGAATGAGCTCTTTGTGGGTCGTGTTGCCATGATTGGTTTTGCGGTCAGTTCATCTATTTCTCCCACCATCTTCTTCCTGCTTTTACTACTTATTGCATCATTGACATATCAATATCTACCTATGTGTAGTCCACTGAATGTTAGAAAATCAGTTTAAATTTTGTTTAAACATCAAACAGAAAACATGTATTTACGTAGTTCCGAATATATTTTTTTATTTTTACTGTCGTTCAAAATTGTTTTATTAATATATACTTTAGAGAAGCAAAATTCTTACCAAAATTAAGTTTGGCCTAACCAAAACTATTACAATATACTTTATCACGTGATTGGTCAAAATTACATACCAATTATACTATTAGAATATTACATTTATCGTGTAATTGGATCAAATTCGAGCCAAACCACGTCAATAAAGTGAGAGAGAGAGAGAAATGATATTAAGTAATGTAATGTTGTGCAGGCATCCTTACTGGGAGAAGCTATTACAGGGAAGGGAATTCTAGCACAACTGAACTTAGAAACTGGAATCCCAATCTATGAGGCTGAGCCCCTTCTTCTATTCTTCATCCTTTTCAACCTTCTTGGAGCCATCGGAGCACTGGGAGACCGTGGCCGGTTCGTCGACGAGCCAACCGGACTCGAAAAGGCTGTTATACCCCCTGGAAAGGGCTTCAGAGCTGCTTTGGGTCTTGGAGATGGTAGTTATAAATCAAGAATTCACCTAATTAGTCTTTTCTATTCCTTAATCTTTGAGTAATTGCACCAGTTGATGACATGCATGAATTATGTACGTACAGGCCCTTTATTCGGATTCACAAAAGCAAACGAGCTGTTTGTTGGCCGATTGGCCCAACTCGGGATAGCATTCTCAATCATCGGAGAGATTGTCACTGGAAAAGGAGCTCTAGCTCAGCTGAATATCGAGACGGGAGTCCCCATCAACGAGATCGAACCCCTTCTGTTGTTCAACATACTCTTCTTCTTCGTAGCTGCCATTAACCCTGGAACTGGAAAGTTCGTGACCGATGAGGAAGAAGATTGAATAATGTAAATGTATGAGCATTTTCCATTTCTTAGTTAAGAAAATAAAAGAGAAATGCTTAATTTCATTCATGGAGATCTGATCTTTGTTAGTTAGTATGGATGACAAGGTTTAGGTCATGTTCTACATTTTTCTATGTGGCCAAAAGTGTGTTAGCCATATGCTATGAGTGTGGTTGAGAATTGTAGGAATGTTTGTGATGGTGACCTATCCAGGGAAATATTAGTGTGGTGGGATTTAATTTCTAATTTTTACTACAAGTTTATAAGTTTTTTAAAGTATTTTATAAAAAACGTTTTTAAAATTTATAAAATAAAAAAATATTTGGTAAGTTTTTTCTTTTTTGAAAAAAATTATACATTGAAGAAAAATAAGATTTTAAGAGCTATTTAAGAAAAATAAGAAATTCTTAACTTATTTTTAAAAAGTCAAATCTTTTCTATTAATTTACTATTTTTTACTTTTCATCCCACTTAAATATTCTTAATGCACCGTAATAATTTCTCATTTTTTAAATAGATCTCACTATAATTCTTAATAGTTAAAATTAATGAAATTGAAATATTTTACTAATGAAAGATAAGTTGAAAAAACTCATGTTTTTTTAATGATGTGGGGAATATTATTCCACTAGTAAAAATTGTATAATAATTCAAAGTGTCTTACATACAAGAAAATGATTGTAATAAATATATTTTAATTTAAGGGGCTAAATAATAAGAAATGTCCGTACTAAAAATTATGATCAATGTTATATATTAGGAGTAGTTTTTTTGTTACCTTTTTATAATTTAAAGGAATGAATGCAATCATAAATCTACTTTAAGAGTTGAAAGTATAATTAATTCCTGAATAATTGCTCAAGGCAATAGGCAGGTGGATAAAAATATTTAATAAAAAATAATTAAAGATTAATGAAAAAACAAATGAAATTCTCTATATCTTATTAGCCCGATACAAAACAAGTATAGTTGTTTAGCCCTATATCATAATTTTCGCATTAACCCTATATCATAATTCTCTCGTATGAGAGTTGTTTTCCCTCTAATGGGTGTTTCTTTTTCCCTTTTCTTAGGGTTTTGGCAGCACCCATCCTCCTCTTAGGCGGCTAGATGACGTTATCATCGATTTTGCTGCTAACCAACTAAGCATTCTTGCGTGCTCTCTCTCAATTCGTTTTTTCTTTATTGTTTTCCTCTTCTTTTGTCAGCTTTTCTTGTGGCTTTTCTTTTGCCTTCAATCCCCTTTCCATTTTCAGCTTTCTCTATAGCTAGTCTCTTTCCTTAGATAGAAACTGCAGCTGTTTACTCTTATCAAAATCTGTCTTAGTCGCTTTTTGGTCTTTTGTGTGTGGTTTATGCAGGTTCTCTACGTCCTTTTATTTGTTGTGATCGGGGGCCTCCTCTATCTACTCTTGATATCATCGGATGGAGGCAGAAACAACCCGATTAGGGCGCTCTTTGGTTCTGACGGAAGAGGAGGAGATGGGTGTGGTTTTGCCGGTGGGAGTTTGGCATTCTGACTCGGAAAAGGTTACTGTTGGTTCCATCTTATCGCACAAAATCATGTGGATGCCTTGAAAATCATTCTCTAGACTTCTCTGAATCCATCCAAGGGCATGGAGATCACATTCCCTGAAAACGATCGATTTCTACTGAAATTTTTTCATTCATTTGATCGGGACTGAGTACTTGTGAGTGGTTCGTGGGCTTTTGAGAAGAACCTTATTATGTTAGCCACGGCGTAGGAAGATGAAAACCTAGCTAATGTGGACCTTATTTGGGTGTGATTTCTATATTTGAATTCACGATTTGCCGCTTGGAAAGATGAACACTGAAGTTGCTGGCTTCATTGATGTGAAAATTGGTTGTCTCAAGGACTGTGATTTATCAAAAGGCCCGCAGTCAAGGGGTTCTTTCATGTGTCTTCATGTAGCTATTGATTTTATGAAGCCCCTGCCTCAAGCATTGAAGATTCTGACTGTTTTGGGTGATGACCATATTGTTGACCTTTATTCATGAATAATTCCCCAATTTCTGCTACTTATGTGGGAAACTCGGGCATATTTCAAAGTGGTGTGAGTCCCGATTTCAAGCGGACTTCGTTGACCCCGAAGAAAACTCACTGCATGGTCCTTAGCTTAGAGAAGTAGGTCGGTAGGAATACAGGACCCATTTCTACAGAACAAGGATCCCCAAGTGCAGCCATTGCTCTCTTGACCCCAATTCTCTTCTCGAAGTGGGGTTTTCGCCTCTTTGTTTGAAACTAAGAGAGGCAGCGCCATCTTGGGAGACTAACCCCCATCCAGTTGCTAAAACAAGCGAGAACCCAGAGTCCTCTTGTGCTCATCCTCCCCCAAGTCCTATACCTCCAGCTGCACCTTCGCCTATTCTCTAGGTTGCATCCTGTATTTCTCTTTCTCAAATTCCACTCATATCTACTCCCGTTTATCTTGCTCCACTCCTATTCTTCCATCTACTATATCTGACCCAAGCCTGAACTCCTCATTATCTGTTGCCTCAACTACATAAACGCCTCCCCTATTTCTAGATATTTCCCCTGTTTCCATGAGCCTGTCTCCACTTAACTCAGCCCCCCCTCTTATATCTGCCACACCTTCCTGTAGTCAACCCCGAGCTCCCTCCATCCCTCAGAAATGTAAATACACCAAGAGAACTCACCCCCTACTGAGCCTACTCCTAACCCCAGCCCTAGTCTTCTAGCCAAGCGAAAATTAATAAATGAGGACATCTATGCCGCAAATTTTCCTAATCCTGAAAAACTAAATAGAACTGATGGTCCACTTACGGAGATTTTCAATTTTATGGTGGAGGCTGCCCCGCAGCCCCACCAGGCGCCATGTTTCCTAATGCGCAATTGTCAAGGGTTAGGGAACCCTTGGACAGTTAAAGGGTCCCGTGATCTCTTTAGAGCGAATAACCCCCACTTGGTTTTTCTGGTAGAGACCAAGTGTTGAACGTTTAAAAAGACGGTTGAATTTGTTTGGTTGTTGTGTTGATTCGAGAGGAAGAAGCAGGGGACTGGCATTGTTGTGGTAGAAATCCGTGGAAGTACAACTCCAATCATTTTCTAGTTACCACATGGATGTGTCTATTAGATTAGACAAGGTGGGAGACTGGTGGCGCTTTACAGGGATTTATGGCGAGCCTGAGTTCTGGAAATTTCTTTATCAGTTACATCATCACTCGGTACGGCTATGGCTTTACACTGGGGACTTCAATGAAATCCTTGCACATTCCAAAAAAGAAGGTGACCCTATGCAAGCGGAATGGAAGATACGAAATTTGGGCTTTAAGTATTCACATAATTTAGGCTTTAAAATACGAATGGAAGAGTGTGGTTTACATAATTTGGGCTTTAAGTATTCACATGGTGTAATAACTGAACATGATTGGTTTTGAAGCAGCTTGTCTCCAAGAACCGGATTGTGAAGATATTGTTACTAAAGCTTGGTCGGTTCCAGGGACGTCTCGAGCTGAGCTCTGATTAGAAGAGAAGCTTGCCACGGTTAGTGCTCGACTCTCTAGTGGGATGCATTGGGCTAGACAGACATGGCGCAACGTGTGACAATCTCCTATGCGAAACAAGGCGAAGGTTTTTATTTGGCTATTTGTTCGAAATATTCTCCCCATGTCGAGCAATTTGCAAAATTGTGTGCCTTATGACATGTTCTCTTGCCCTCTTTGCAGGCCAGTGACTGAAACTCCTATCCACACCTTTCTCCGCTGCACTTTTGCACGACAAGTATGGGAACTATCCAACATTTAATGGCACATCCTTGATTCTCCGACCCTGTCTATGGAGTAGTGGATTACTGATCTCTCGCTTAAACTCCTCATGATTTGTTGGACCATTTGTTGGACCATTTGGTGGACAAGAAATCTGAAACTTGCATATAAGGATTTTCTCCTCCCCTCGCAAGTTGTAGAATTTGCTTGCAGCTACTTGGTGGCCTTCACATCACATGGACCCAATGCTTACCTTTGGAAAACCAGTTTACATGGATTCACCCTCCGCCTAGCAGCATAAAGATTAATTTTGATTGAAGAGTCCTTGATGGTGGGCGCGCTTGGGGTCTTGGAAGGAATTAATTATCTTTTTTATTTTTTATTAAACCTAATTTTTTTTAAATTATAAAAAAGAAAAAAATTCAAAACGTGTCGGGCACTCCCCAAAACGTGCCGGGCATACCAACAGGCGTGTGTTGTGTCCCTTTTTTTTTTTTTTGGACACGTTGATGCCGTGTTTGATACTTATCCGAAGAGTGCCCTGTTCTACGTGTGTTCGAAACTGCATCGTGTAATTTTTTAAAGTGTTTGTGTATTATAGATTTGAACTCAAAAAAGAAAAGTAATATTTTTATAATTATCGTGTATGTTTTTATAACTTTACAATTTTTTTTTATAACAGTTTCGAGATAATTTGAGAGAAACTTTTAATATTTATTAATTGGAAATATAGCAAGAAACGAAAGTTTAATCAATGAATAGGTAGCAAGAACGACGCATCTCTGAAAATTCCTTTTCTGGAAGAGTTTGACAAATGGAGGCACATGGCTATGAACAGTAGATACCAATGAGGACGAGCTCAAAATTTGACCACACCCCATGCAATGGGACCCACTTACCTACAATTTCATATAAAACTTATATATGAATATATGAGAAACTAGTACGACATATTGTCGGCTTCAATATACTTTATCATCGTATCACATACGTACTATAGTAAATAAATAAATGCACCAATAGGGTCCCTTATTGCAATAATTGGTTTGGTCGATTTTATATTTACCTTAGCCAACCTCATTTTGAGTTATTTATTTTTAGATCTTTTATTGTTGAATGATAAGATTTATATCAAAAATTAAAAAGGTACAATAAGGATCGCAAATTCATAATAACTATTTTTAATGTATTAATGAACTTATAAGTGCTAGTGAATAGTATAGGTATCTATGTTTGATCATATATTTAATGATGTATTCATCTAACCAGAGCGTGAAAAATTATATCAAACAGGTTGTAAGAAATTATTCAAAATTCACATGCAGTAATTATGCATTTGATATAACTCAACCAGATTCAATTGGACTAGGATTTTCTGCAAACAGTCAGTAGTAGTACCGCAATAGTCCCATCCCATTTTATATGCACCCTATTCTCCATGTATACGTAAACGTGACATATATATATATATATATATCTACAAATTCAATATTCCTTGTGATATATTCCCACGTGTTTATTCTCTCTCAACCCCTTCTCGGTAACGTTAACCTCTCTTCCAACCTGGGGTCTTAGTCTTACCATTTTTCTAGATGTCTTGAATTCTTGTTCTCCCCGGTAAGCTGCATACTCTCTACAATCAGATATCTTTCACTGGAAATGAAGATTTCTCATAAATTTTCATCGCTCTTTCATCTCAGATCAATGCTACCGTCTTTTTTTCTCATTCTTTCTTGCATGATCAGCAGCAGCCCACAAAAAGCCTCCACGAAATCCCCTCATCATGATTTTTCCTACTTGAAATCGGCCGTCTCATCTCTGAGCAATCCCCCCGAGGTCGAATCCAAGAATCAGTCGTCATCATCAGGGATGAAATCTTTAGTCCCGGATTTTGATACAGACGGCAGGGTTTGGAGCAGGGAGTGGTCGGAAGAAATCTTGAAAATCGCCAAGAAACCCGAGAATGTAAAATGGATAAAATCGGTCCGAAGGAGAATCCACGAGAACCCGGAATTAGCTTTTGAAGAAGTCGAGACGAGTCGGCTTATTCGCCGGGAATTGGATGAACTGGATATAAGCTACCGTTTCCCATTGGCTAAAACGGGGATTAGAGCAATGGTTGGAACCGGGAGTCCGCCTTTTGTGGCTATCAGGGCTGATATGGATGCTTTGCCAATTCAGGTTTTACTTTAATCCCTTGGTTCTTCTTTAAGAAATTATAAATTGATGATTCCTGTCTCTTTTTGTATGCATGTGGTTAGAAATGTGAAATAATTATTGAGGTGGGCGGTTTGGGCTGGTGTGGGGACCATAGAAGTAAGTAGACATTGCTTTTGTTGTTGTGGTTTGTCTATGTGTTAGATATAAAACATTCCGTGTGTTGTCCAGCTGATTTTTCCCTGGAGAACAGTTTGGAAGGGTGAAAAAAAGCTGGGAATTTGAGCTCTTTTTGATGTCTTCACACAGGAAGCTGTTGAATGGGAGCACAAAAGCAAGCATGCTGGTAAAATGCACGCGTGTGGACACGACGCACATGTAGCTATGCTCATAGGTGCGGCCAAGATTTTGAAGGCCCGTGAAGAACACTTAAAGGTTCATTTAGTTGCTCCATTAGAAGTTTATGTGCATTTTGCTGCTGAATGTAATGTTTGTTTAGCCAAATGAGGCTTCTAGATGATACGGATTGTCCAAGTTGCATCTATTGTAATGGTGTTTGTGCTAATTAGCTTGGTGCTTGTACGTTTATTCTTTTATTTCGCATACAAGAATCAAGAATTAATCTTCTCTCCATATTGAGTGGATATCGTTTGGTTTTTGGAGAATATTGGACTATTATAGTGAAATGTCTGCTTTTACGGTTAAAGGTAAACCTACTGTCAACAGTTCAATTCAGTCTGCTTGGTGATATAGAGGGGAATCACTTTGTATAGACGGCGTTGATATGTTAACTTTGTTGTTGCTCGACGAGACTTGAACCGAAAACTTTAATTAGGTCCGCTAGTTTTGGGAGGATCAGTACCTTATTCCCTTTATTAGCTTAGCTGGAGTTAATTTCATCTTTTGAATTATAATATTAGTGCTAAACTTGAAAAAATATCCGTTTTTGCTTGATATACTAATTTTGTTTCTCATGACAGGGGACTGTGATACTTCTGTTTCAGCCGGCTGAGGAGGCCGGCAATGGAGCCAAGAGAATGATAAGAGAGGGTGCACTTGAAGATGTTGAGGCTATATTCGCAATGCATGTGTCCCATCTGCTCCCTACAGCCGTCATTGGGTCAAGATCGGGCCCTTTGCTTGCTGGTTGTGGCTTCTTCAAGGCTGTTATTACTGCTGAACAGAGCCGAGCCCTGAATCTGTGTCACTCGGCAGACACTGTCCTGGCTGCGTCAGCAGCAGTTATCAGTTTACAGGGCATTATATCTCGGGAAGCAAATCCGCTGGACTCTCAGGTAGGTACAACTTGAAAATTTGTTTATTCCTAAATTGCCTTTAATTTCTTTGTGAGATGGTGTGCTATATATTATTAGCCCTTCAAGTGGCTGCCTAGTCCGGGCACATGGACCATTCAACAGAAGTTGCTCTGTGCCCTACGTACCAATCGTGTCTCTTGGCCGAATTCTTCCTAGGTCGGCAACTCTGGCAGCCGAGGTAACCACAATCAATGATAAGACGGGATCTACATGGGGCCCGCCGTACATGTATCTTGCTATACAAAAATAGCTTGGATTGACCAAAGATCCCCCCTAAGTTTGCGCGAACCAACAATAAAGAGAACTGATTACTATTTGAATTTTGTGTCATTCATTCCACAGGTGATATCTGTTACTTTCTTCAACAGTGGAGATGATGTTGATGTGATACCAAACATGGTGGAGTTTGGGGGCACCTTTAGAGCTTTTTGCAACACGACCTTCCACCACCTTCTCAAAAGAATCCAAGAGGTAATTACATTTATACTCCACAGTTTCTGTTTCCACCATACTACAGATCTAGCAAACTCGTGGAGATCTTAAGCACCTCGTAACAGGTAATCGTAGCTCAAGCCAGTGTCTATGGATGCTCGGCAACAGTGAACTTCTTCAAGAACACAGACTCAATCTACCCGCCGATGGTGAATGATGACCGGATGTATGAACACGTGAAGAGGGCTGCCGTTGATCTGGTAGGGCCGACAAACTTCAAGGTGGTCCAGCCATTAATGGGTTCTGAGGACTTCTCATTCTACTCTGAGGTGATCCCCGCATCCTTCTTCTTCATCGGGATCAAGAATGAAACCATAGGATCCGTGCACTCAGCACACTCACCGCATTTCATGATCGACGAAAATGCCCTTCCGGCAGGCGCAGCAACTCATGCAGCCATCGCCGAGAGATATCTACACGAGCGTAGTGTCTCAATCAGCATGCTTCGTCAAGACAAAACTTTTCTTACTTAGTTAAAAAGTGGAAATCGGTTAAGTTACGTTCCTTGTTGAGAAGCATTAGAGTATTTATTTGTTCTTTTCTTTTAACATTTTCTCATGTAAATCTGCATACTAGAACTGGGGCAAATGCTGTAAATTGCAGGGTATAGATCTCATTTCCATGCAGGGCGGCTACTGATTTTAGGTGCAACTTGGTAGTCCCATAACATAAATAATAATTGTTCCTATGAAATGATGAGACCAATTATAGCATAAGAAAATTTCCAGTTCCAAGAATTTTGTGGGTATTTCAACTAAGTTGTCAACTGAATGTCAAGACAAATACAAAGAAATTGGATCAAGAATACATGAATGTAGGAAAAAACTAAAATTTTTCAAGAAAGGTGGAAGAAATGGAAAAAAGTAAAAGAGAAATTACCTATGGCTATGGATAAGAGGAGAGGCATAGAAGGAAAAGAATAGTTTGGAATTTCAAAGTTTGGTATGTGATGAAAATAAAATAAGTGAGGTCCAATACATTAAATCAAGTTCAAAATATTTTATAAGTGATATGGGCCTATAGAAGTAAAGGTCCAATGAAATACATAGGTCAGCAAAAAGTAAAAGATGGGGAATACGGGGCAGCATCGCCTTGACACAGTGTTGTCTATATAACTGGCCTTAAATATGAAAATCCTGACATTTGAGATGATTAAGGTAACGATTTAAAAACTTACATTCGCTATTTATTTCTATACGACAACCTGACTTGGGCATTGAAGTGCTCACGTCGAATCAAGTCCGACACATGTTACTTTACGCAAGTCCCAAGCTCCTTCCCCATACCCGAGCCTAAACATCAAGCAATAGATGACTTATGAAAATCGAATCTCATGAGTATGTTATCAAGGGAAAATAAGCAGTAAAAGATGAAGCTTTACTATGCACTTTCACTCTTTTCTGTGGGAGTATTTCACTCCACATATTTGAACAAGTGGATATGATAACGACTTGGATAATTTATCCTGAAGGATAGGATAGAAGCGACTATAGTTAAAATTGGAGAAAATTGTATCATAAGGGTTTAGTATTTATCCCCAAGTCGGGTACAAATCACAATTTCTTTTAAATAACATAAACAATTTAAGTCATATCTCAAAATAAAAGGGGCCTTATAAAATAATTTATGTGAAGTGAAATCCCTACTCAATGTCCTTCTTGGACTACTACTTATACAAAACAGGCTTTGGGCCTAAAAATTCCAACAGAACTATTTTACTCATTCCAATTTATTTGTTTTTTTTGGTTTTGTCTGTAGGAATAAAAGATGAAAGAATGAGAGCCCACTTCTGTTGGATTCTCAGTCCACCCAAAAGGGTTTTCACAAAGGATGAAAAAGTGACAGAGCAACAAATACATCCCGTACAAAACTCACTACCTACGTATCTAAATTCCGAGTTCATGAGTTTTTTTTTTTTTATAATAATTAATGATGTTTTAATTTAGTGAATAAAGTTAAGAGCTTATAAATAAACTCGAAATTAAAACTATGAATATATGTAATTTAAAGTAGTTTTGTAATATTATTAATTTTATGTAAGACAACAAAAAAAAAATGAAACAACGCTGTTCCAATTGACAAATGGTATCTTGGGCAAGAAAAGCAAGTGGGGTCCAACTCTCAGGAATGGATGTATATGAGAAGAAAGCCAACTCTCTAAATATGACCCGATTAGTGGAAAAAGTATTGGGATTGGTCAATATTTGGCTATATATATATATATATATATATATATATATATATGGTCCCATATCATTCACCTCTTTTAGTCAAAGATTTAACTAATCAAAAAGAGAAAAGCGCATCTTAGTCATGAGTCAATCCAAGATTGTGGAAGAAAAGTCGCTACCAACAAAGGAACGCGCTTTGCTTTTGTTTAACAAGATTAGATTTCCCACACAAAAGATTTATTATGGGATTGGATTGTTGTTACTATGATTTCCCAATCGCCTATTTTTATTGGCTATGGCCTATCCAAACTGTGTCTCCATCCCTTTTGCAAAACATAATATCATCCCCCACCCAACACTTTTGCACGCTTCTTGTAGGGAGCTTTTCTTGATTGGACAATTGCATTTTTCGAAATTATTATGACTTTAAATCCTATATTATATTACTATTTTTTTTAAATTAAGTCTTTTTATATAAATATTTTTTATATTTTTATAAAAATTACAAGTATGTTTTCTATAGGAGTGTCATTTTGTTTCTAAATATGGCATATATTTATAATTTGTAGAGATTGAATGTGTTTGTGTTATTAGATCTAAGCTCTAGAACTATTGATGTAATTTACTTTTAATATAAAATTATTTTTTATAAGTATTTTAATTATGTCTAATTTACGTGTAGAAAAAGACTTTTTCTCATCAAATATTTTCACTTCTTGATTAGATATTTATATTTTTTTTTTGTACGTGAAATTGAATGATACAGAATAAGATGATTTTCTCCATTGTTTTAATATTATTTTTCTTGTTTCGTGCAGTGCACGTCATTAATGGTGAACAAGGTCTATGTCATAATACGATCAATAATATAATGGCACGTAAAATTATTTAAACACATGTATAAAACACATGCGCAAGAATTAATAAATTGAGTCTGAAAAGAAAAGGGGAAAAAAAAAAAGGAAAACGAAAAAGAAAAGCCCAAAATAACTGCCGTGATCTAGCGGCTCACACGGCGGATTTGGTTGGCAGTCCTGTTGTCGGCCTCATGATGGAGCCTAAACATTTAGGAGTCAACACGTGGCAGACAAGAAAAGTAGGGGTCCCAAATAGTAATTTCCGCAAAGTCTGAAAGGAGAAACTTTGAACACAGTCTTTTGCATGAGAGGGGAAAAAACTTTACGATAATTGCAGCCCACACCCCTCCCCAACGACAGATTCCATTAATTCCAGATTTTTACATCACAACTTAGGGACCACAAAAGATTTGTATATTTTGAAAAGACCCCACACTGATTTAGAAAATATTTGCTCCTGGGTCCCCGCCCATGTACCTTTCTTTCTTTCTTGTCTCCATCAATATAATTGCACAAGATTGCTCGGATTGATTCCCAACTTCCATATCCAATCCTCTACCCACGCTCTGTCTCACTGTATGCCCACAAGTGTAGTAACCAACAAACCCCCCTCCCCCCGCCCAAAAAAAAAAAAATCATAAATATAAGTATATTATATATATATAGACATATTAATTAATTTGTATTTATACACGTATTAATATAATGCAATATATTCAAATTATAAAGAGTGCATTCAAACGGGATAAAAAAACAAAAAATTACTAAAAGAATAAACATATATCTGTACTTGTATGACTCGAACCATAATTTAAAGTTCACCTGCAAAAACGGCTGAAGTCATAAATGCATTTAGATGGAATTAAAAATGGATTAAAGTGTTGTGAATTAAGTAGAAAGTTTGGGAGCCATGTTCAATAAATTAATTTCACCCCAGAAACCTATCTAAATAATGTCCCCTAATTTCAAGAAAACCATTGATGCATGGACCCTCCTCTTAGCTAGTTACATCAATTCTATTATAATTTCATATCATAGGGTGGATTTCATAATTAATAGCTATGCTTCATTTTATGCAGCATGATGATCATAATAAATGTACGTAAATGGGAACAGTAATTAATTATATATATATATATATATGAAGAGTGAGATATATTAATTAAAATCTACCACCATAATAATAGGACAAAAGACCTAGAATTCAAATATGTAGCCCATAAGTGGTTCAAACATAAGTGGAGACCTCATACAGTCAAAAAAGGTCTCAATTTCTACTTTGATGGTGGTCCTATATATATACATACATACATATATTCTTTTTTCTCTTTCTAGAAGAATTAATTCAAATTTTCCGAAAAATTAATAAATAGAATTAGTAGTACTCATCTACCATAATTTATTTTTCTATATTAGGTATATATATATGGACGAATCAGACCTATCATTGGTTGTTGCCAAACACTAGTACATAGGTAGTTTTGATATATAAATTTCACCCGTTCTTGGTGGGGTTTCTATTAAATTGATTAAGTGATATATATATATATAGAGGGAGAGAGAGTTTTAATCTTTTCTTTTTTTTTAAAAAAAAAAAAGAAAACCAAAAGCGTGAAAAAAGAGCAATTAATAAAATTATACATATATTTAATTAACATGGACGCAAAAGTCATAAATTGGGATCTTTTCCCAAATCAAACATGATCATAAGCTTATTTAGAAAAAAATGAGCACAAACATCTCCTTGAAAATCAATCCTAACATATATATCCTTTTACGCTTTCCCCATCAATCTTAACTTCAAATTCCTCCCAATATCTTTTTATATATTACACTTTTTAGCGTAAAATTAAGTCGGCGTGTTCACAAGTCCAACACCCCTTCCCCAATTCCAAATTCAATATATATATATATATATATATACATACTCCTATAATTAACATATATCATGAGAAAATATGTATAGATTTGTAAGGAATATTAATTATATAAGATGTAACCTCATTTAGAAGTAAACATAATAAATATAGAAAATTCAAATTGAATTAAAAAGGAGAGAGAGAGAGAGAGAGAGAGAGAGAGAGAGAGAGAGAGAGAGAGAGAGAGAGAGAGAGAGTGGGGGGCCCAGGAGGAGGATGGGAGCATGAGTAGTTGTAGCAAGAGAAAAGAGAATCTAGTGAGAAAGATCACTCACCATCTATTGTTGTTTCTGTGTAGTAATAAACACAATACATAACATGTTGTGCACACGCAGATTTTGCTTCTCAACTACTCAATAAAAACCTACGCCCGCCCGGACACTCTCCATCCACCCACACCCACACCCACACTTGAATTTCATCATCACAAACAACAACAAATTAATTTAACTTGGTCAAGCCCTCTGATCCATCATCTTTAAACCATATATATACACACCACTAATCTTCGTCAATATTATCTCATGGATTCAGATTCAGCAGCTGATTCCACAATTAGTCATCAACAGCAGCAGCATGAATATGAACATGATGATGAGGAGGAGGAAAAACAGCAACATTTTCATGTTCTGGCTGTGGATGATAGTCATATTGACAGAAAGCTCTTGGAAAGGCTCCTCACGGTTTCTTCCTATCAAGGTATACATAATATACCATAACCCCGATTTGAGCTACAATTTTTCCATAATCAAAATACTTGCATTTCTTCATGGGATAGTAAACTTTCTTGATCATCACTGTTTTTCTCTCTCCTTTCCTCTCTCTCTCTCTCTCTCTATATATATATATATGTAAGTATTTTTCTTGAATCTTTGGATTTAGCATATATAAAATTATATGTGTATGATGGGCAGTTACATGTGTGGATTCTGGAGATAAGGCTCTAGAGTATCTGGGGTTGCTACACATTGAGGAAAATAATGAATCATGTGAAAGATCAGCATCATCATCATCCACAACAGTTTCTTGTGCGTCTGATCCGTCAAAGTCATCTCAGCAAGAGGTAAGAAATTAGTGCTATCTTTTTATTTCTCTTACAGTGTTTTTTCAGTTAAAGATGAAAGAAACTGAAGCCCCAACATCTTGAATATTCTAACTTCAAAGGTTCAATTTTGCAGTATAAGTACATGGAACATTTTTACTGCTGTACGTACGTAGGCAGAATTTTGATACTTAAATCAATTTATACCTTTTCTTTTCCAGTTTTGTTCTATTTCTCTACAGAATTGTTTATTCCACAGATCTGTAATGAAGAAACAATTATAGAAAATTAATTTGATTAATACTACTAACTCTCTCTTTGTCTCTCTGTATATATTTAGCAATTCAAAGGAGTAATTAAGGCTTCAATTGTTTTTGAGATAATTAAGGATAAGTAAGCTGGAGTGGCAATATATATATATATATATATATATATATATGGTTGAGTATTAATCATGGAAATCTATTAATTAATGTATGTGTTAATTATCATTTTTTTTGGGAGAAAAGTTGCCCCTCTAACATAGGAGATTAATTAGCAAGCCAGGGAATGTTGGATGAGTGAGTAGAAAAAACTTCTTAACATATTTTATAAAATGTACTAAAACTTTCGTAAAATTTAGATAAGGAGCTTATTATAAACTTTCCAAATAATATGTTAAGATTTTAAAAGTTTCTTTAAAAAAAAATAATATATATATATATGTTTTAAATTTTATAATTCAGACACTCTTATAATTAAATATATTTTTAACTACTCCTAATTAGGAAAAGTTGACTATATAATATGCAGAGATAAAGGTTTTTTAGGTTTTTGCAGTCCCCTAAAAGAGGTTTCAGTTGCAACGTCCATGATTGAAGGAAGGATGTTAGAAAATTAGGACATGAGTTAACGTACGAAAACCTGTAGTAAAAGTTAAATAAAAGCTGGTAAAAATTCTCTTCTGTACAGTTACAACCTCCTCCTTTGTATTTAAACTGCTGCTGCCTTTTTCCCATAAAAATCTGTCACTAATTCCAAGCTAATATTGATTAGAATTATTTATTTTGCAGATATCGAAAGTTAACCTGATCATGACAGATTACAGCATGCCTGGAATCAGTGGTTACGATTTGCTCAAAAGAATCAAGGTTATTAATTATTAGCCCTTCAAAACAAGACCTTAATTATATTATTGGGTTAATTAAGTAACCACATGCCACATTTCTCTTAACATTAAATTTGATATTTGAGTTGCAGGACTCTACCTGGAAAGACATCCCTGTTGTAGTTATGTCGTCCGAGAATGTACCTTCAAGAATCAACATGTATGTCCTCAACTACTACATCTCTCTTTTTCTCCCCTTGTCATTTACATATATATCAATGTTTTTTGATGATTGATTATAAGTAACACGATACCGATATATATATATATATATATTTGATTATGATACATATGCGTGTTTATTTCAAAATAATTGGTTAAAAATCCGTTCAAACTTGATTTGTTTATTAATGGAAAAATGGGGTGTGTTAATTTGATTGATTACATGTGCAGGTGCTTGGAAGGAGGTGCAGAAGAATTCCTGTTGAAACCTGTGAAGCTATCGGATTTAAGGAAACTTCACTCGCATCTGCTCAATACGGTTGGGCATCCTTGCCATGACGACGACGACGACGACGACACTACTGCTGCTACTACTTCCATCTGCAACATCGACAACACTAACAAAGAAGACACCGAAAACGATAACAACAACTGCAGTAACAATAATACTAACAAGAGGAAGACATTCTCCACAACTTCGGATCTCTCCGACAGAAGGCCCCGAGTCCAAGAATTGCCTGTGTCCTAGCTACCTACCTACCTACCATTTTAATTTAATTATGTATGCACAATCACTGCAACTAACTAAGGTTAACCACGACAGTGATAGTGTGTAAATTATTAACAGGAATTCTTATTTGGAGTATTATGATTACTATTATTATTATTATTTTGAAAGAGAGAGTTTCTTAATTGATCCCACTTTTTTATGCAAAATTATAGGAATTTAAACCCCTAATTGTATATATGCTATTTTACAGCAGCCTAATAAATTTTAATGAAAATTCAATCTAAATTTAAGCCATTCAATTTTTTTATTTCTTGAAAATAAGAGAACAAACTCATAAGATTTTTAAAGCCCATCCCTCTTAGGCTGTATACATGGAAAAACGCAAAAATGGAATGAATAATTAAAATATTGTAATATAATTAATACTTCATATTAATGCTCTAAATTAACTATAATTATATATTTTAAAAATAGTTATTAACTTATTGCATTTTTAATCAATGACCAGCTAATGAGACTATTTAATATTGGTTGACTAAACATGATCGTTCCCTCTTAAGTTGTATATATGAAAAATATAGTAATAGAATCGATGTTAAAATATGTTCACTTAATCAAAGTTTCAAAATTGATGGCCTAAATTAAATACAATTACTTATTAATTAAACAAAATAAGTTACTAATTTATTATAATCATAATAAAAAAAAGAATTTCAACATATTCACAAAATAGCATTTGATCAAAAGTATTCAATTCAGAAATTAATTCAATATTTGAAAATATGTGTTAAAATTATGAATTTCAAATAGATAATATTGATACATATGTAAATTTAATTATTATTCTTTTTAAATCCAACGTTGAAACTACACCTATGAGGAAGTTATAGTTCAATTAATGTTCTTATTGATAAATAAGAAAAAAACTAATAAAGTTTTGAATAAAATGAAGGTAATTAGGAGAAAGTTGAGCATTTTTGTGCATTCTGCAAAATCACTTCTTCTACAAATTTGTGGTTCACTGCTCACCATAAGAATTTATTCTATTTAGGTTAAAAATTGATGTAAGATAATCTCCTTTACATTGATTATATGATATATATATATATATATATTATATAATTAAGGAAACTCATTCAAGACTTTTATTAATAGTATTTTCTGAAAAAAAGAAAGAAAATTTAGATCAGTTAGATATGATTGAAAATATTGATAAACTTCAATTACAAGTAACTCATCAAAATTTTTCTTCACATTCAAGAATCTAAACGCTAAGGCCGACACGACACGAACAGATTCATGGGTTAAGGTGGGAAGAAAGTGTCTTATTATGACGACGATGAATTGAAGATTGAAGTGCATTGGTGTAAAATGCAAATGAATAGATGACGACCTTATGAACAAATACCAGTGGATCTCAAAATCCTCGTAATTCTAAAAACCTAGCAGACCATCGGGACCCGGAATTCAACTCTATCCAACACACAACATTATGCGTAGCGTCGACGCATCCGTGTCTCACTAACAGCGTTGTTAAGAGTCATGGTTGAGAGAGCCCGACATTCTGAAAACTTGTTACTGCATACGTATCCCGTTTTTAATGGGTTTTTTTCGCTATCTACGCATTCTATACTGTATCCCATTCTGACCTACAAAAGCGAACCATACCCTTTCTTGTATCCTATCCATTTCCTCTATCTATCTATAAATATTAATAACCAACTTCCTTGCATTGCATTCATGCAAACTCTTTCTATACTTCACATCTTTTACTTCAGTTCTTAGCAAACGTTGCCTATAAACAACCAACCAAGCTACTCTGAATTCCTCCAATATCACTCACTGATCCTCGTACACACACCAGAACGGTCTCTCGGTCGCACACAGCAAGATGGCATTGGCGCTCGAGAATGGGACAGTGTTAGATCGAAAAAACTTTGAAGAATTCTATATAAGGTGGAAAGAAAAGCAAAACCTCCATCTCCACGACCTCATCACTACTGCAACAAAACCTTCACCTTCGTCATCTTTTCCTGCTTTGGTGGACCGTGTAATATCTCACTACGAAGAGTATTATAGGGTCAAATCAAAGAGTATCAAAACAGATGTTCTTCTCATATTGTCGGCCCCATGGAAGACTGGCTTAGAGGTTGCTTTCAATTGGGTTGGTGGATGGAGGCCATCCGCTGCATTTCACCTTCTCTACTCCAAATCCGGCCTGCAACTCGAGGCCAAGCTTTCCGAGCTGACCAAGGGTGTGGATATGGGCGATTTGAGCGACTTGTCATCGGCCCAACTCAGCCGCATGGACAAGTTGCAGAGAATCACAATCCAGCAAGAGAGGGAGATATCTGAAAAAGTGGCTAAGCGGCAGGAGAGAGCGGCTGACTGGGAGATGGTTGAGCTGAGCCATGATGTGTCCGAGCTAGCTCGGACGCAAGGGGGTCAGAGTAATAACAGCAAGATGGCTCGAGCAGTGGACTCGACTCTGAAGCACAAGGAGAAAGATTTACAGTTGGTTGTGCAGAGTGCTGACAATCTGAGGCTGAAAACACTCAAAAGCATTGTCGACATCCTGTCTCCAATCCAGGCGGTTCATTTCTTGATCGCTGCTGCGGAGTTGCACCTGAGAATCCATGACTGGGGAAAGGTGAAAGAAGAGAGGAAAACAAGCAGCTAGCCGAGCTGTTTGATGATATATCCAACTACTAGAGATGCAAAGTTCAATAAAGATATAATGTTGGAAGCTATAATAAGCAACGGGGGCCGGAGACTCCATCTTTATGTATTTGGTCTCTTCAGATGTACTCCTACAGCAAATGCGTCTCATATGTATTTCTGTAATTCTTGTTTTTGTTCAACTGTTTCCTGAATGCATGCCCGGGCAAGAGAACCCCACGTGTATTATGGAGCAAGAAACTGAGATGTGCAAAGTTGAAATTGTGGAGCAATTAAAGAAACAGTGTAATACTTAAGTTGCTCTACGCAGGGATAAATATTCATAACACCACTAACTGACAATGTTGATACCATGGATCCAAGGACAAATGAAGTCAGCAAGAAAAGATGTTTCTGTAAATCTCAAGCTAATATTTTGGTTCTCGACACGGGCACCTAAACTAGACAATCAATAAACCAATAAATGAATCTTTTTATCTACAAAATCCTACCAATTCAGCTGAAAAGATGTTTCTGTAAATCTCAAGCTAATATTTTGGCTCTCGGACACCGGCGCCTTAACTAGACAACAAATAAACCAATAAATGAATCTTTTTATCTACAAAATCCTACCAATTCACTTCTAGAAGGCACACGGCAAATGATGGAATGAACCTTCGCTGCCAGTTGTGGTGTTAAGAAGCGCATAAGCAGCCCCTCTGAATGGCATGTGTCTTGTTTCACATCTTCTAGCCTCTTGGTTCCAACAAGGTGTTTGATATTTCCTTGCTGGTGAAAATTTGAAATAGATATGACCCGATGATTGGATGTCTTGTGTTTGTTGAGGTGTTCCCTCATTTTTGAGAAGTGAAAGAGAACCATCTTCGACTATTACATCCTCGACTAACATACTTGTCTCATGTATAGCTTCTTGTATATTTTATATGCAGCAATTCGATGATTTACGTTTACTATAAGCTTTGCAGAGGATGCTGTAACCTAACGTGTTCATGTGCTTTCAGAGCTTCTGAAGTGTAGTTCTCCAATGCCTTAAAAATTGGAACTAAGCCCCCTTGTAAACTACTAGCAGCTGCATCCCCCACCAACTTTATGGCATCCTTATGCTTTATTCTCTCTTCAGCCAATCTCAGCTTCAAAGACTCCAAGCTCAACTTTTGATCATCTAGTCGGAATACTCCACTACCTAATGGGACGTAAATAATCCAGCTGAGTCTGACATTGCATCTTGTTTTTGCTCCATTTTCCCTCTCCACTAGACGCGTCCTGAGCAGTTTCTCATAATCCTTTGAAAGATTCTGGTTTAAGCCTTTGATGCCCCTCCTCATCTTGTTTTTTCCATAATTGATGTAAGCTAGCAGCAAAGGCATTCAGGGCATTACCACCCTTCCCTCGGAGATGGCTCCCATTGCTTGGTGCCAATCATTGCAAACTATGAAAATGGGAGGAGCTCCAAGCTGGCCTTGGGAGCAGGGTGCAGTTCCATCAGGAGTCTCTTCTGGTTCAAATTAAAGACAGTGCAAAAGCCGCCCATTCAAAGATTCAACATAAGACCGTGAAGGCCAATCCAATCTTTGAAATGATGGCACCAGACACGAAGCTCCTTTTCAAGCTCACTGGCAGCCATGGATGAGCTTGAATCTGCTTGGAGACCAGCAGTGTTCACTTTGAGCCTACACATTTACTCTCCATGATAGCTTGAAACTGCTTCTGATGGCACTTGAGCATTGCCTTCCACATTCTGATCAGCCTATCAGTAAAGACAGCATTGAATTAATAGAAAAGGAGTGCCATCCACATTTCAATTTTTCTTTTTCTAAAGCATAACTGAGGCTATTGTTTAAGTGCATGAACATATCAATTCATAATACCTTCACTTTGAAAACTAAGCTATGAGACATACATATCATTCATTGAAGAAGAAATATAAGGCAAATCAGGGGAATTATGGAGAATATCCTTCAACCTTCTGAAAATAAGGGCCATGGTGAGAGTGATCCCCATTCCAGATATTCATGGTTCAAAGTCGCGGTATCAGCGTATATCTTCTGGTATTGTTCAACATCGGTCGCCGCGTATCAGGATATTGTCGGGCGATACGAAGCAAATATGTTGTACATGCTTAAAAAATTCTCAATATAGCAATACGAAGCAAATATGTTATACATGCTTAAAAAATTCTCAATAAATTAGTAAAATTATAAAAACGATTAAGCATCACAAATTACTATATCATATTACACCAAAAGTTTTGTAACATCAAATCCATAAATTAATTGTAGAAATGCTTAAGACATACATACATAGTCAAAAGAAAGTGGATTGGCGATCAAATTCAAAATGATCGATGTCATCATCATCAACATTCCTCCTATAGCATTTTTAATTCCAATTAGAATTATTTTTATAAAACTGTTAATGAATAATTCAATATATTTAACAAAATATATTAAATGTTATATAATATTTAATTAAAAAATGGTGAAGAAGGTACCTCAAAATCATCTCTGATTTCAGCCACAATCTCACGCAAATCCCGGCGGGCATGAGGTGATAGCACAGTCACAAGTACTCAACGGGGAAGGGTGAGCATCGTGCTTTGATGTCCCCTCCACCTCAAAAATTGCCGCTTTTTTCTTTAAAGAACCCTCATCCACACTCTTCCAGGCTAGAGTCTGTGGACTGCTTATTGAACTTGCCATACCTTTTGCGGATTGATCAGCCAATGATTTCCCATTACTCTCCAGTGGTGACGACAATATTGACGGTTTCTCACTTTCCTCACTACTCGATGAAGGCACTGCTCTGGAACTGCCTTCACTTTTACGTAATTGCACTGATCTTGAACTGCCTTTACGCTTGCCATTGCTGATATTGAACTACTCCCACTGCGTTTATGCACTGGCACTGCTCTAGAACCACGAGTGCTCTCTCCAGAACTTGTTCTCTTTCCTTTGAGGACCTCTTTGTACACCTCATTCCCACTTTCTTCCTCCAAATCAGGAATTCCCTCCATCTCCCTCACATCTCTTGTAAACAATGATACAACAGCAGTGCAACAACTGTATTTCAGAAGAACAGAGTGAGGGAAGAACAGCAGGACAAAATCGCGTGTTCCTAAACACGCGAACAAGCACACCAAGAAGAGCATGAGTCTGTTAGTGAATTAGCAACTTTTCTTATGAGTTAAAGAACGCTTATTAAAGTTGCTGTTTTAAAGAATTAGACATAGAGGGAGGAAATAACAGTTTAAGCAGTTATAGCAGCAATATGTATATATACCCCACCCTCTGTACGTTTTGAAAATGAATGAATAAAACCAGAGATATAGCCTCCTTTGTTGATTTCAATCTCTCTTCAATGAACTACTCTATGATTTCCGTTGCCAATTTCACATGGTATCAGAGCCATCATTGATGGTCTCTGATTCCTTTTAACAATTCATACCAAGAAAACCAAGATCACTATATTACCAATTGCAAGAAACAGAGAAAAGTTCAAGAATGGCCGATGATGCAGAAATACTCAAGTTGCAGCTCAATGACAACCCAGGGCTGACCTTAGTCACTGCACCTCTAGATGGAACCAACTTCTTGTCCTGGAGCAGATCAATAAAATTGGGACTGAGATCCAGGATGAAATTGAAATTCATCAGTGAAGACACAAAGAAACCGGAAGAAAATACCAAAGAATGGGAACAGTGGGATAGAACGGACTCTACGGTCACTTCATGGATTCTAAACTCTATCTCACGTGATATAGTTGAGAGTTTCATGTACACTAACTCATCAAGAGAGTTGTGGGTTGAGCTTGAAAACAGGTTCGGACAAAGTAATGGTCCGTTGGAATTTCGATTGAAGAAAAAACTTGGTGTATTGTCGCAAGGCTCCCTAACAGTTTCTGCCTACTTTTCAAGATTAAAGAAACTGTGGGATGAATTATCTTCCATAACCTACACACCAAAATGTACCTGTGGGGCAGCCAAAGAATCAGCAGACATCAACAGCCATAATCAGACCATTCAATTCCTTATGGGATTGAATGAATTGTATAATCATGAGAGGAATCAGATTCTTATGATGGATCCAGTACCGGGTGTTAGTAAAGCTTATGCCATGATTCTCAGAGTTGAGAAAGAGAAAGAAGAGCCGCCAAATACATCTCAAATCATGGCAATGCAGGTGTATAAAAGGCCAGAATTTCAGAAAAAGAAATCATTTGCAGATAAAAGAAACCAAGTCTGCAAACAATGTGGCAAATCAGGCCATTTAAAGGAAGTTTGTTTCGAAATATATGGTTATCCGGACTGGTATAAGACGTTGGTTGATCAAAGAAAGAAGTCAGGAACTATGAACAATAAATTGACAGCAGCTGCACAAATTGAAGAGAATGTGCACAGTGTGGTAGATGAGAAATCAATGAGTGAACTCATAAGGACGGAACTACAGAAATATTTTGGAGCTTCAGAAGCACAAACATCAAGCTCTGCCAACTTGAATGATATTGAATTCTCAGGTAAAATCTCTGAAAATTCTGTTTTGAATAATTTGGATTCTCATATGTGGATTTTGGATAGTGGAGCAACAGCTCATATGTGCAACAACTCTGATTTGTTTGATAAACCCAAACTTAAAATGTCTGATGCATGTATACATTTAGCAGATGGTACTAGACACTCTATAAAGGGCTCAGGGACTGTAACCTTTCCTAACAAAATCTATTTTGAAGACGTTCTCCTTGTGCCAGATTTAAAGTTCAACTTATTGTCCATTAGTAAAATATGCAATTCTTCCTCTATTCGTTTCATATTTTCAAAGAATTATTGTGTTATGCAGGACCACAAGACTAAAGAAGTTCTTGGAGTAGCAAGCATGTTAGGAAAACTATATGTTCTCAAGAAACACTCCTTTGAGAAGAGATACATAGATGCTGTTATCAAAACCTGTCAAGAAACAGCCCTTAGTGTTCATGATGTTTCATCACAAATATGGCATAATAGACTAGGACATATTTCATTCAATGTATTGAAACATACAGGATTAATGAAAGATTGCAATGATCAGCCACTCTTATGTGAAATCTGTCCTAAGGCTAAGCAAGAAAGACAACCTTTTAATGCCAGCAGTAGCATATCTCAACACTGTTTTGATCTCTTGCACATAGATATATGGGGCCCATATAATGAATATTCCTTATCTAGATGCTCCTATATGTTAACTATAGTAGATGATCACAGTAGAACTACATGGACATTCTTAATGAAACTTAAATCACATACTGTGAACATACTTATGGATTTTTATAACATGATACTTACACAATTTGAGAGGAAGATTAAAACTGTAAGAAGTGACAATGGTACTGAATTTATGGGAGAACAATGTCAAAGTTTCTTTAAGAAAATGGGAATAATACATCAAACATCATGTGTTCATACACCTCAGCAAAATGGGATCGTTGAAAGAAAACATAAACATTTGCTTCAAGTAGCTAGGTCCCTAATGTTCCAATCCAACGTACCAAAAATGTTTTGGACAGATGCCATTCTTACAGCGACATACATAATAAATAGAATTCCTACACCTATATTAAATTGGAAAACACCCTATGAAGTATTGCATAATAAATCTGTGAACTATACTCTTTTTAAAACTTTTGGATGCTTGTGTTTTGCTACTAATACTTTCCCTAATAAATCCAAATTTGATCCTAGGGCCTTTAAATGTGTCTTCTTAGGTTATGCCGCTAATAAAAAGGGATACAAATTGTATGACTTAGAAAGAAGAACCATACTTGTTTCAAGAGATGTTGTGTTTCATGAGAATGTTTTTCCATATGTAGGACATCAAAGTGACCCCATTACATGTTCTTTACCTCACTTAGAAACTGATCTAAACCTAGAAACCACTGATGATAATGAACAAAATATTACTGTACAAGAGGATTATAATAGTACAGAGTCTTTAACAGCAGAGCAGGAAAATAATCCTGTAGAAAATAGTAATGAGATTCTAAGAAGATCCACAAGAGTTACAACTAGACCAACCAAACTACAGGACTATATTTGTTCTAATATTTCAGATCATCAGAATATGACTAATATCTCCTATCCCACTTCCATTCATTCTTGCTTATTATCTGCTGCTTCTCTACCACAAGAACCAAAGTCTTTTAATCAGGCTATTAAACAAAAGGAATGGAAAGATGCTATGCTTGTAGAGCTTAAGGCTTTAGAAAAGAACCAAACATGGGAAATAACAGAATTACCTAAAAACAAAAGAACTATAGGTTGCAAATGGATATTCAAACTGAAACTAAAACCAGATGGCACTATTGAAAGATATAAAGCTAGGCTTGTAGCTAAAGGATATAACCAATTAGAAGGAATAGACTACTTTGATAGTTTTTCTCCTGTTGCAAAGGCTGTCACAGTTAGAATTTTTATAGCACTTGCTGCAAAATTTAATTGGCATCTACATCAATTAGATATAAACAATGCATTTCTACATGGTACTATTGATGAAGAAATATACATGGAAGCCCCTGAAGGATCCAACATACCAAAGGGTTATGTGTGCAAATTAAAAAGATCTTTATATGGATTAAAACAGGCCTCAAGACAATGGAACCAAGAATTCACTTCCAAATTAGAAAGTTATGGTTTCATACAGTGTAAGCATGATTACTGTTTGTTTACTAAGCTAACATCTACAGGTTTTTACTGCTTGTTAGTATATGTGGATGATGTACTTCTTGCAGGACCATCTGAACATACTCTTTCAGAAATTAAACTATATTTAGATCGTCTTTTTACTATTAAAGACCTTGGTGAAGCCAGATTCTTCCTTGGCTTAGAAATTGCAAGGTCTAAACAAGGTATCACCATTACTCAAGCTAAGTACATAAAGGATATTGTAGATGATGCTAAACTTGCATCAGCAAAGGCCACCACCACTCCTTTTCCAGCAGGTTTCAAGCTTACAGCTTATGAGGATGAACTATTGACAAATCCTGAACAATATAGGAGACTCTTAGGTAGGCTTCTCTACCTAGGATTTTCAAGACCTGACATATGCTATGCCACGCAGCAATTAAGTCAGTTTATGCAACGGCCATGCAAAGGACATTGGGATGCAGCACTCAACATAGTCAGATACTTGAAGGGAACAATGCACACAGGTTTGTTTTTTGCTGCAGATTCCAATTTTGACTTAGTTTCTTTCTGTGATGCAGATTGGGCTGCATGTAAGGACTCAAGGAGATCCTTAACCGGTTACTGTATATTCCTAGGGGATAGTTTGATATCGTGGAAAACCAAAAAGCAAACAACAGTAGCTCGATCGAGTGCTGAAGCAGAATATCGCAGCATGGGTTCCACTACATGTGAACTCATCTGGATACATAACTTACTCAAGGAATTCCAACTTGAGTCTCCTACTCCTATCCCCTTCTTTTGTGACAACCAAGCGGCTTTATACATCGTGGCTAATCCAGTTTTCCACGAAAGGACTAAACATTTGGAGATCGATTGCCATTTAGTTCGGGATAAGTATAAGCAAGGATTTTTGCTACCTAAGCACATACCCTCCAAGAACCAACCAGCTGATCTGTTTACAAAAGCTTTGCCTGGACCTAAATTCCTTTCACTCATAATCAAGTTGGGACTCATCAATATCTTGACAAGTCCCACTTGAGGGGGGCGTGTAAACAATGATACAACAGCAGTGCAACAACTGTATTTCAGAAGAACAGAGTGAGGGAAGAACAGCAGGACAAAATCGCGTGTTCCTAAACACGCGAACAAGCACACCAAGAAGAGCATGAGTCTGTTAGTGAATTAGCAACTTTTCTTATGAGTTAAAGAACGCTTATTAAAGTTGCTGTTTTAAAGAATTAGACATAGAGGGAGGAAATAACAGTTTAAGCAGTTATAGCAGCAATATGTATATATACCCCACCCTCTGTACGTTTTGAAAATGAATGAATAAAACCAGAGATATACCCTCCTTTGTTGATTTCAATCTCTCTTCAATGAACTACTCTATGATTTCCGTTGCCAATTTCACATCTCTCGAGTCCTCGACCGGGGCTCCTAAAATTCAACCTATAGCCGTATCTCCCAGTTGAATAAAAACCCGTATACCAACTATTAAACACATCAAAAGGGTTGAAAAAGTTCCATGCTGACGCTTTTGGCGGTGGAGGAGGTGGCGTCTCTTTTCGTGGACTCACTTTGACACCCTCACTGTTCCCAAATTCACCACCTCTAGACACATGGGACAGTATCCATGCCCATACCCAGCTGGAGAATTCCAGTATGAATCGAAGTACCCGTACGCCGGCTGCGCTGGTGGCTCCTGAACCACCGTTTTCATTGACTTCCTCATGTGGTTTAAATTCGAACTATTGGAGTAATACCATCGCTGCCACATTCCCTTTAGGTGGGATCCATATAAGGCTCCTCGTAAGAACGGGGCGACAGCAGGTAAAACGGGTATACATACGTGCCATTAATCAACCCATCCCCAGTACCATACCCATAAGAACCACCACCCATGTGGTGAGATGGAGATTCCTCCTCCTTTGCTCGCTTATCAAATCCTTCTCCTTGTCCACATGTGGGCGATGGCTGTGGTGCTGATCATGCCTGCTGTCATCCGAATCATGTGCATGATGCTGATACTTATAATCACCTTCTGGATTCCCATCATCATCAGAAGAAGAATCAGATAGATATAAATGCGACTCCTGCTCCTCATCCTCATCATCATATAAATTCAGTGGTTCACCAGCATTCTTGCTTTCATCGTCGAAGCTGAAGGGAAAACCAAAGATGGGGAGAAACAAGAGGAACAAGAAGAAGGGGATGTAGTAATTAACTCCTCGTCAACAAATTTCCGTAGAGCATCGCCGACATGTTTGAGCGAGCGGAAGTAGGACACATGGGCGGCAGCGAGATCGTAGCGGTGTCTAGCGGCTACCCGTATAAGCTCCCGCCGGTGACGGCAGCGAATGACCAGCGGCAACTCCTCCGCCTTAGACCCACTACATCCCATGTCAAGAAAGTGTCACGGAAAGTGTTCATACTGTAGCAGAGTGCTTCCGCTGCGGTATTCTTGACGCAATGCAGTGCAATCCCATTGTGGACGACAGAATGAACTTCAACAAGCAGATAATTGAGAAAGGACTAAGGAAATATCATGCTGAGAAGCATATGGAAACAGGGAAAATGGGAATTTTATTTAGGATGTCTAAGGCGGTGGCAAAATTAATTCAGCACAGGGCGACGTCCAAGTGATAATGCAAAAGATAAAAAGTTTGATGATCATAGATGAGTTCCAGGGCGAGTGCGAAACTTTTATAAAGGATAAGAATTAATTTGCAACACAAAATTGGATACTAATACCTCTCCTTAATCTTCGGGAATGTTAAATTGATTATATACAACTCTCTCTTTAAGGTTCAAGAATGGTTAAATTGATTGGATATTTTATCATGCTCTCAAATTAAATATTAAAAAAGTATATTCATAATCTAAAATATCTCATTGTATAATGTATAGTGGACGTTTATGTACCAATGTAACCTTTCATCGATATTGAACTGGATTTATATGATTGTTACTAAGAATTTTGGCATGAGAAAGTAAAAATCGGGATTGTTAAGAGCAAATAAATACGAACCCTTACAAGTACGTGTTCTTCGAGTTTAATTAAAAGTATGTAACAAAATTTGAAATTGAAAGCAAAATTATCCAATTTCAAAATTTTCTAATCCAGATAGCCCACATGAATCATCAAGCTGGTTAACTCAAAATAAGCCTCTGTTGGTTGGGGTAAGTCGGCCATCCAAACTCAGGGGGATGCCTATGGCCCACTTCTTTTTTGCCCCAATTTGGAAAGTTAAACTACCAAGAAGGGTAATGGCTGTTGAGCTTTGATTTTATATCAAATCTGGCAAGCAAATATATCTGCATTCAACTATCCATGAACTACCTGTGTAGCTGTTAACCTAATCCCAATACAAATGAGCTTTATTTTGAATACCGAGTGTGTCTATTTTGGTAGATAACCAGAATACGGCCCTTTGATCAGCTTAACTTCTTTGCTAGTAGCAAAGATGTATAATAACTAAAGCTTCATGAACTTATTCTTCTTTCTTCACTAAAACATCAAAGATCTAAATTTGTTGTTCCCACAAATTTGTAATATAGCTTGAACACCAGTGTTCTCGTTAACAGCACACAAAAAGAAATAGTCTAGTCCTGCAGGCTGCAAACCTTTAATGTATAAAAGAAGCAAAATAAGCTCTCAGCTGTCAAGAACTACAACCTTTCCCGTGGAGTAATTGGCTGCCACAAAATTTTAAGGTAGATTCTTGCATCTATATGGAGAAACCCTGCAGAAATATTTATAAGTTTAGAAAGTAATCAGACTACAATGATAAATTTCAAACGAATCTGAAGGCATGAGTGAAAGGGTGATATATTTGGGTATATATTTGGGTGAATTGACCGAAAAGGAGGTTGAAACAAATAAAGTTTGTGAAAGCAAATTAAAGCTCGTTTGTGAGTTTTATTGGACTCTAAAATGATGTATTAGCGACAAAAGACAAAACTAGAAAGCAAAAGAAATGGGATAAATACCTCAGGAGGGTCAAATTTAGCTCCAAGATTGCTAAGCTTAGCATGAGCTTCCGCATAATCTCTGAAAAATGCATCTTGATCTACAGCATATTTCTCGGCGTATTCCTGCATAAACGTAATTTGAAGAATCAGAAGAGGCATAAAATATAAAGAAAATTCATGAGATGACGTTCTTTTATCTAATTTTACCTTGAAAGAAGGATCTTCAAAAAGAACAGCATCGGTAGGTAAAACCAATAGATCTTCATCCCTTCTTTCTTTAATATCCTACAAATTGTAATCAATTATGCATAAGAGCAGGAGGTCGGTAGCTTCGGTTGGAAAAATCAAAAAATGAAAATAGATATCATCATTTTGCACCTTAAAGTAGGAATTATCAAATTTCAGCCACTGCACTGTCCATGATTGCCCTCCAGGGGCCCCTGGTCCATCTTTCTGCCATAAAAAAGAATAGCAGCTTAATATCCACATAAAAATAAGCTATCTTGGGTATTCATGGCTAAGAGTATTAGCAAAGGCTGCTAGCAAAAAGCAGATCATGTGAATGCCAATTAAAGAAGCAAAAATAAAAACACAAAAAGAAAAAAATAAATAAAGATAACATAGCAACACCGACAGGCCTCATCACATGTTTTTGTGATCCCCATTACATGGATCAATCTTCATCCCACTTACATGGATCAATCTTCATCCCACTTATCTAGATCAGAGGCTACTTCTGTTTGTCCCATGGTTAACCAGTACGTGAAGTGACTAATGACCTTTGGATGTATCCAAAAAGAATTCGGTGTAGCTCCCATTTCAGTACTTATAGCTTTAATGAAATCATTGATATGACGATCTTATATTTTAATTCTAGTTTAGTATGAAAACTTATCAAATACCTCATCCTGCTCGTTTTTTTCGTCCATATCATTGTTTCTTAATCACTCAATTCACCTTATCTCAGTGTTTTGTATCCTCAAATATCCACTGCCTCTATATCACTTGTAGCTTGACTAAGTTTATGCTCTGCATATCGACTTAATCTGACTAAGTAGCAGCATTTTGTTCAAGGTGAAATAGCCAAATGACAGAACGACCTTATACTTTACTTCTTCCAGGTCTATTCCACAAGCATTAGCTTCATCATCATATAAGGCAGGTGCAGCATTTAAAATTCTAACACTAGAGCACGCAATGACCAACAGATAACAGGTAAACTATCAAATCAATTGTGCTGTTTTCTACCGTATATTTGGTCTCTGGCTTGCCCCATCCACTACGATCTGGCCTGGACCTTCCAAGAGTGTGTGCACCAGAGAGAGCAACTATTTCCTGAACAGCAGAAAGTTCATCAACAAGATATTTATAACCAATCAATGACAAATATTAGGTTAAATTAGAACGACCAATTACCTTATCATTCAGTCCCATCCGGTAGAAGACATCACGTAAATGAGCAGCAGGGGAAGGGGGGCCAGCATCTAAATAATGGATAATGTCAGTAGCTAACTTTGAACAGGACATAGGGAAAAATTGCATCCATAGGTTCTTGTATAAGAACAAAGAAATTATAGTACACATCTTGGAGATACATGACGCTGTATAATAGGAAAATCCAATTATCCAAACAACATAAATTATGACATTAGAGAACAAGTGTCTCGTGTAATTATTAACTGCCATATAACAAAGATAAAATTTATTCAAATAAGATGTCTCAAGGACGAAGCAAAGAATTTACTCGTCTGCTAAATATGGATAGGTGTTCTATTTACAAATGCAAAACTCCCTATGTGGACCCAAAATATGCTGGCAAAAAAGCCGACCTGATCTCCTCTCTACATTTGGAAGTTTCATGATCGAAGTGCTGCTGCAGATACTTTATTAGTTTTAT
This sequence comes from Sesamum indicum, assembly GCF_026168435.1. Lineage (NCBI taxonomy): Eukaryota > Viridiplantae > Streptophyta > Magnoliopsida > Lamiales > Pedaliaceae > Sesamum > Sesamum indicum. The sequence continues at coordinate 30,826,897 of NC_142659.1, read as the reverse complement.
TTGGATATTACCTATATAACAATTTCAATATTTTCTGAAAATTCATATCCTACAGTCTACTCTGGGACCTCGCTTATGTGAAAACATCAACCTTTCATGGCTACCAAACAAGATTCACGGGACTAGACTCTGACATGACATCACCAAATGTTTATATCCCATGCATAACAATGTTCATTCTTCTAGAAATGCATAAAATAAGATTTGCTACAGTTGTTTTACCAGGTAGCCTCCCTTCTTCTGGGCATTGTTCAGGTCCAGAGACATCCACTCTTCCATATTTCATAGGGATTTTTGGGCCTCCAGCTTCCTGCAATTTTAAATGTATCATAAATCATTGTTCAATACTTCAATTAAGTTTTCTCTATAAGATAAGATTCAACCTAAAATGAGGGATAACCTCTATAGCAGTAGCACTGGCCAACTGAAATAAGTCAGCATATGTAACGTTAGAATACTTGTCCTTGATGGCCTGAAGAAGTTTGAGAGCATTAACTAGCCCTGTACAACCCAAACTGTCAGGCAAAATACTATCGAACAAGAAACACAACTCAAAAGGCGAATAGCTCACCAGCATTTGCTCCATGTTTCAGTTCAACTTCAAATCTTAAACTTCCATTAGCACCACCTCTTTGTGGCCACTCCTCAATATTCTTGTTATATGTACCAGCATCATGCCATCCCAGCCGGACCTATACAATAATGCTTATAAATCAAAATGCTTGCAAATCTTAATATTAGTTTTACATAATAACTGTAGTCCACAAATCAAGAGTATCACTTAAAATTTGTTTGATTCCATTGATGAAACAAGAGTCATACAGCTGAATAAACCATTGTTACTATGAAGATAATTCTTAGTAGGAGATTCATTTCTACATTGACTAATCACATTACAGGAATAACTCTAATCTCTCCTTTCTTGGGAATGTCAAATGTTAAAAAAATTCATTTAACTTGCACCTCATATTCCAATTTCACCCAGTAAATCTGAAAACATTTTCTTCATTTTCTGCCTAAAATAAATGGCTATTACCAGAACGTAAACTAAACCCCTTTAAACTTTGGACTCGAAGACAGCAAAAGGGTTAATCTATAAGAAAGAAAAGCAATCTCCGACAACTAATGAGCAAAAAGCATATAAAAGACATCCTCTAACGATTTATTCAACCGATCGAGTAGACTCAGCCGTCAACAATCATCTTATTCGTAATCTTTAGGAAAAAGGAGGAGGAAACGAGTGAAAACAATAAAAATTACCAAAATAGGGTGACAGAACTTCGTCTTGAGAAGCTCTTTGATATCCTCTCTGGCAACTTTCAGCTCTTCAGGGTCCGACGCAAAGCATTTGGGTGACGACGCCGTCGAATACCCAATCCTCGAACTAGGTAATCGTTGCAGAGCGCTCTTCTAAAAGAGAGAAGAAAACCACAAGAACTAAGTAAAATGCATGAATCAAAAACATTGATATCGAGCGACTCCGTGTACCTGAGCAAGAAAGAGGGGTGAGAAAAGAGAGGAGGATCCGAGGGATTTGAGCTCCAGAGGAGAACGGAAGCAGAGCTTGGCGACGGCAGCGTTGGCGGAAGGCAGGAAGCGAGGGGCGATTCTGGCGGCGGAGACAGAAGCCATAGCTGATGGAGTTGCGAGTGTCAGACGATCAGCCATTGGCTATTTTCCCCTCGGGTATAGGGAGTCCGCGTTGAGCGTCGTGCTTGGCGGAAGGAACCTCTCCAGTTTCGTTCTCCTCAAGTTTTATCAAGTCAAAACCCCAGAAAAAAAATTAAAAAATAATTATCTTAGACTTTTGTACCCCCTCTTTTTCCGCAAGAAAAGGTTGAAAAGTAATTATCTTAGACTTTTCTTTTCCTCTCCTGTTCCTTCGTTAAAAAATTCGGTTATACTCATAAAAATCCTGTGAATGTTTGATCTTGCAAGAAATGACAATTTGCTATTCACAGGTAAAAAAAACAGGAAATTCAATTTACTTTAAAGAGAAAGAGTCAGATGTTAGATTTCACGACGTTGGGCATAAAATGGCTTCACCGGACCAAGTGAGACGATCAGGTCATGTCGCAATGTTACAACTAGATTCCAAGACCAACTACACCTGCTGCTTTGTTTCTTTCTGTTCCCAAGTGCGCAGATATTGACAATGGCACGGTGTCAATGTCCGACAACTATCAAGATTCATTTCCTTTACTTCTGTCAATGACTTTAGTGTTAAAAGCATGTATATTATCCTGGAAATTGGAAAATACATCTGCTTAGATTGTAATGTAAGGACAGCAATTCAGAAGACTATGAACAAATTAATGAGATAGCCAAAAACTAGTTCTTCAGACCGTCACATTTTGAATTCCTTCACTGCAACTTGAAATGCATACAGTTTAGAAGAGCCAATTAAGACTAATGTTGCCGAGCCAAATGAGGAGTGGAAATTGCGCCAAGGCAATGAAGAGCAGCAGATAATGATGCCTGCTTGAATCGTAACTCCTCACTTCTGCAAAAAGAACTCGCTTCATTGTCTTCACCAAGAAAACTCCCATGCACAGGCACGTCCACGGCAACAGAAAGTAGTACGCATAGCCCCAAAATATTTTTCCCAAGACAGCTAGAGACAATCCCGTGAAGGTGTATCCGGCATATGCCACGATGTCTAGCAAAGGTGCCTCTCCACTACCCAAGGAGAACAATGTCATTTTCAGCAGAGCAACTTGAAAAGTCCAGCCTACCAGCCCCTTGACAAACAGCCAGTTTAGAGCTTCGGGGCTAAACCTGGCAAGCAATGTAGAACTATTAGACCAAACGAAGCAAAACTATTCTAACAATACGCAGCAGGCAAAACCGGAGAAAAGTATAGACAACAGCGGAAACTATATTCACAGAGTCATGCATAGAGAGAGGAAAAATTAAAGATGGCATGTAAAAGTCGGAGAGAGACCAGTTGGGAAAAAGAGTTAGGATGACCACATCTCATCACTCAGCCTCTGATCTAATTATTTAATCTCATTTACCAAGAAGTTTCATGTGATTACACAAAGGAAGATTACGGCGACAAATAGTCTTCTAGAAGAAAATTGACACTTCTAATAACTCCGAGACTGAGTTCAAATCTTAAATGTATTTACATATATAATGTTTGCTTTAGAGTTTAGAGGAATAAGATGAAAGCATACAGGGGAAAAAACAGGGAATTATACTATCAAGAACAAAATTCAGGACAGTCATTAAAGATTACTCGCCTCAAACATCACTAGGAAGACATCAAGGAAGGTATAGGTAATTTGACAGACATACACCTTAGATAAAGAAGAGAATGAAGGAACATTGTCAAAATATTCCACCATAAGTTGCAAAACAAATTTTCCATCATAATTCAGCCACGAACAGATGAACTCAATTCTTAAAATATACTATGCTAAGAACCAATAAATATGAAGCTTACTTTCCATGAAGACCTAATGATAAGCCAGCAAGAACCACATATGTACCAAATGCCATGAAAGGAATGTACAAGTCTGGAGCATTTATATCATAAATAGGGGGCTTGTAGGAGAGCCTGCCACCGACTGGTTCACTGATTCTTGTCCAATGGCCCTGATGGAGATTAAAAAGCAAGAGAACATACTAGTCTTAAAGGAACACCATAACCACCAAGAAACAGAAACAACTAAAAATAAGTGAACCAAAAATTATTATAGAGGATCAAGATGTTACCCTGTGCAGAAACGGGAAAAGAACAACCTTCAATTTATTCTTCACATAATGGTCATTAACTTGGAAATAGTATTGAGGGTCAGAAAAGTATCTGCTGATCTGTTTGCAAAACAATTAAATAATAAAAGAAATGAGAAATTATTACCAAAACTTTAAATCCACGTGAAAATAACTATGAAGTTCTCTCTCATCAGCATGATGTAGAACTATTGATGTTCGAGGCACTGGGAAATTTAGCTAGAGCCCTCAAGAGCTTAAGATAGAGAAATTCTATTAGAGCCTCAGGCCACATAAGCTCTTACATTGCTTTGTACATATTCAGAGCTCGATCCTAAAATTTTCTCTCCATAAGCACCCAGTCCACCTTTAATGAATCCTGAACTTGCACCATAGAATGCATTCCCAAAAGGATTTGCCTGTGTGTTGGGTGGCCCAGGCACCCGAGGTTGTGCTCCAAGATTATCATACATCTTCCTGTAGAATCAAGTAAAATCTGCAAGGGCAAGAAGCATGCAATGAGGGAAGAGGTATCCATGAAGCAAGAAGGAAGACAAACTTAAACAACAATGATAAAATGCGAAAAACTCTATCAAGCAACCATAAAACTCACATATTTCCCATAAGGTTATAATCCAAAAACACCTTTCATATTTAATAATTCAGTCTTATGGTCTAATAAAGCTGACTCTACTAGCATCATTTAATATATTGATGTCAGCAGTATCATTTCAGCATAAACAAAATGCTAGTTCAGATCTGACATGATAACCTTACAGTACAGCATAAACATTATGTTGAGGACTCGAGTTTGATACAATTCTACACTTAATCCACTTGCAGCCTAGTCGAAAACCCAATACTGCCAGTAGAATTAAGAACTATACTTTCTTCGTCTCGAAGTTAACTATAACAAACTGAAATACTTACAAATAAAAGTTCAGGATTGTCGAGAAGCCTAATGGAATTAATATCAACGC